>NC_057801.1:845238811-845479658 GCF_018294505.1 Triticum aestivum | reverse complement strand
GACATATGTAATCCAGTGATGGCTGCATGACCGATTGTTTCTCGGTTCTTCACCATGTTTTTGCCCCTTTGCCATTTTTTTATTGTAAGAGATCTCTTGTCCTGTTTGCATTCGCTTAGGATTAATAAAGCAATGATGTACTATGTTATTCATGATGGGATCCTGAGATTTTAGCGGCCTAACTCACTGTAGTAGAATTATTTCAATTTTCCAACCATTGCCCAGCACATGTCTTATTATCAACATAAGAAATCATTTTGTATTTACTGAGTTTAAACTGTCATTATGAAAAAGTTCCCTTTTTTTAGATAAGACTGTTCACCGAATATTGACTAGCTGCATGGCAGGTGGACCGCGATCGCTCCGAACGTTGAATTCACCACTTGGAACTTACTTGGAGTTCACCTTTTGCAAAGTGGGATCCTCAAGAAGGCGTGTGATCTTGGCACTGGCTAATACTCTGATGGGTAAGTCCTCTGTCCCCTCTCTATCGTGCTGGCCATCAAGCCGAAGGTGTTGCTTGTGGTCATTTGGTTTTAGTGGTGATTCTGTTCAAGCCCTGCAGCTAAGTTATATCGTACAATTTATATTGTTGCGCTAGTGTTTTTCATATATTTGTTGATGGCTTATTGTTGTAAGCACCTGAATCTAATAAGACATATGTAATGTGGTGATCGCTGCATGACCATTTGTTACATGGTTCTTTGCCATGTATTTGCCCCTCTGCCATTTTTTTAAATGATAGCTCATGTCCTGTTTGCATTCGCCGAGGCGAGGATTAATAAAACAATGATGTACTATGCCTTTCATGATGGAATCCTGACATTTTAGCGGTCACTGCCACTGCATCTGTCTGCCTTATTATCAGTATAATAAATTGTTTTGTATTTACTGAGTTGAAACTGTAATTATGGAAAAGTTCCTTTTTTTAAGGTGAGATTATTCAGCGAATATTGACTAGCTCCATGGCAGGTGGACCATGGTGGCTCCAAATGGTTGAATTCGCCAATTGAACTTACTTGGAGTTTACCTCAAGAAGGTGTGTGATATTCGGAATCGGCTACATCTGCGAATAGTAAGTCCCTGTCCCCTCTCTACCGTGCTGGCCGTCGAGCCGAAGGTGTTTTCTTTTGGTGATTTGCCTCTTGGTGGCTGAAGCTGTTTCAAGGCCCTGGTTGTGGTTTTGGCATCCTGTATATGCCATGCCTTGGTTGATTACAGGCTTCCTAGTTAGCAGTGACGTTGATTTCATTTGATTTCTCGCTGCTATAATCAGGTTTCAGTTTATCACTATAAACTAATAAACTGGTTGCGGTTGCTATGAAGTTTACATGGCCTAGGTTTGGTTATAGGGTTCCTGGTTATGTCTAACTTAAGTTCATGTCCGCGGTCTGGTGGTTATGCATGCTTTGCTCGCTGTTAATATTTTGATAGGGGTATTCTTTGTTTTGGAGTTAAATCATGCCACTGTCTACTCCATGGGCACTTGAGGCATCATTCTTTTTGCTTGATGTTGTGATTATATTCATATGGTCTTGAGCGTTGGTAACACAGTCGTTGATAGCCGGTTATTTGTTTCCCAGACAACCTGAGGAAAACAGTATCAAAAACAGAGATGAAAATATATGGTGTTCATTTTTAGGGGGAATTTCATTGCATTTAGTACAAAGCTGATGTTAGTTTCTGAGTCAGGAAGCTAGATAGTTATTATGTCTAGTATATCCTGGTCTAATTTGTTTAGGCTCACAATGAGCTCCACCATCGCTGCTCATAGTCAGTCGTGTGTGCCACCTTAAACCAAGACCACTTGTCCAGCTTTAACCCCATCTTCCGCTGCCACTACTGCTAGGTGCTAGCTGAAGGCTGGATGTCTAGTGTATGTTTAGTTGAGGTAGAAATATCATACAATTTTATATTGCTGCGCCAGTGCTTTTCATATATTTGTTGATGGCTTATTGTTGTATAAGCACCAGAATCTAATAAGACATGTAATGTGGTGATGGCTGCATGACGATTTGTTACTTGGTTCTTTGCCATGTATTTGCCCCTCTGCCATTTTTTTATGGCATGATAGCTCTTGTCCTGTTAGCATTCCCCAAGGATTAATAAAACAATGATGCACTATGCCTTTCATGATGGAATCCTGAGATTTTAGTGGTCTAATTCGCTCTAGTAGGATTTTCTAACCATTTCCCACTGCCACTCCATATATCTGCTTTATTATCAGTAGAAGAAACCATTTTGTATTTACTGAGCTTAAACTGTAATTATGAAAAAGTTCCCTTTTTTTATAAGATTGTTCGCCGAATATTGACTAGCTACATGGCAGGTGGACCGAGCCTCCAAATGGTTGAATTTACCAGTTGAACGTACTTGGAATTCACGTTTTGCAAAGTGGCATCCTCAAGAAGGCATGTGATATGCGGCATCGGCTACAACTGCGATGAGTAAATCCTCTGTCCCCTCTCTATCGTGCTGGCCATCGGACGAAGGTGTTGCTTCTGGTGATTTGCGTTTAGTGGTGATGCTGTTCATGTCCATGGTCTAGTGGTTATGCATGATTTGCTCACTGTTAATATTTTGATAGGGGTTTTCTTAGTTTTGGAGTTAAATCATGCTACTGTCATTGATAGCAGGTTATTGAGGCATAATTCTTTTTGCTTGACGTTGTGATTTTATTCATATGTCTTGACTCTTGAGCGTTTGTAACACTGTCGTTGGTAGCAGATTATTTGTTTCCCGGACAACCAGAGCTAAAATTTACCAAAAACAGAGTTGAAAGTATATGGTGTTCATTATTAGGGGGGAGTGTCATTGCAGTTAGTACATCGCTTATGTTGGTTCCTAAGTCTGGAAGCTAGCTAGTTATTATGTCTGTTATCTCTTGGTCTGGTTGTTTAGGCTCACAATGAGCTCCACCAGCCCTGCTCGTAGTCAGTCGCGTGTGCCACCTTCAACCCAAGATCCACCCGTCCAGCTTTAACCCATCATCCGCTGCACTACTGCTAGGAGCTAGCTGAAGGCTGGATGTCTAGTGTATGTTTAGTTGAGGTAGAAATATTCTACCCTACCACTTGTTATTTATTGTACATGACGGCTGTAGTTCATCAATGGATGCCTGCAGCTAGTCAGTTAAATCATACAATTTATATGTTTGTGCGAGTGATTTTCATATTTTTTTGATGGCTTATTGTTGTAAGCACCAGAATCTAATAAGACATATGTAATGCGGTGATGGCTTCATGACCGTTTGTTACTCAGTTCTTTGCCATGTATTGGCCCCTCTGCCATTTTTTTTGTTGTAAGAGAGCACTTGTCCTGTGTTCGCATTCGCCTAGGATTAATAAAACAATAATGTACTATGTTATTCATGATGGGATCCTGAGATTTTAGCGGCCTAACTCGAGGTAGTAGAATTATTTCAATTTCCCAACCATTGCCCAGCACATGTCTGTCTTATTATCAGTGTAAGAAATCATTTTGTATTTACTGAGTTTAAACTGTCATTATGAAAAAGTTCCCTTTCTTAGATAATATTGTTCACCGAATATTCACTAACTGCATGGCAGGTGGACCGCGGTGTCTCCAAACGGTTGAGTTCACCACTTGAACTTACTTGGAGTTCACCTTTTGAAAACTGGTATATCCTCAAAAAGGCGTGTGATTTTGGCACTGGCTACTACTCTGATGGGTAAGTCCTCTGTCCCCTCTCTATCATGCTGTCGATCCAGCCGAAGGTGTTACTTGTGGTCATTTGGTTTTAGAGGTGATTCTGTGCAAACCCATGTTGTGGTTTTTGCATGACGTACTCATGTTAAAACCAAAGTACAAAACTGCTGCTATAAAACTATGGTTTATGGTGGATTTTATCATGAATGCAACCTCAAAACTGGAAAACTCCTACGACTTGTTGTTTATTGTATATGGTGGCTGTAGTTCATTAATTGGATGCCTACAGCTGTCTGTTATATTGGACAATTTTATATTGATGTGCCAGTGCTTTTCATATATTTGTTGATGTCTTATTGTTGTAAGCACCAGAATCTCATAAGAAAATTGTAATGCGGTGATCGCTGCACGACCATTTGTTACTTGGTTCTTCGCCATTTATTTGTCCCTCTGCCATTTTTTTATTGTAAGATAGCTCATGTCCTGTTTGCATTCGCCGAGGCAAGGATTAAAAAAGCAATGATGTACTATGCCTTTCATGATGGAATCCTGAGATTTTAGCATAGATTAAAATAGCCTGTGAAATAGCCGCGATAGCTGCGCTATAGCTGCCCGGGAGCCTCGCCGCTACGCGTTATCTGTCACTGCATATATCTGCCTTATTATTAGTATAGGGAACCATTTTGTATTTATTGAGTTTAAACTGTGATTATGAAGAAGTGCCCTTTTTTGGACACGTTAGCTTAGGTTTGGTTATAGGGTTCCTGGTTATTTCTAACTTAAGACCATGTCCTTGGTCTAGTGGTTATGCATGATTTGCTTAAAAGGGCAGCCCGCTGCACGTAGCTCCCTCTTGCGCAGGGTCCGGGACAGAGTCCGACCACTTTGGGTTTATTGTACGCATTCTTTCCCTGCATTTCTGCAAGAGGCTGTTTCCAGGACTCGAACCTGTGACCTCATGGTCACAAGGCAACAACTTTACCGCTGCGCCAAGGCACCCCTTCATTTATGCATGATTTGCTTGCTTAGTTTTGGAGTTAAATCATGCTACTGTGTACTCCAAGGCACTCGAGGCATATTCTTTAACCAAGAGGCATGTGTTGTGTAGGTGTTGTGCAATTTATACTTAGGTGGCACTTGGTTGGAGGGCGAGGTTGGTTTGCTCTAGGATATTCCCAACCACGTCGTTAGGGATAGCCTATTTTTGTTGTTTGGTTTGGTTGGATAACTATGTTGTTGTTTGGTTAGAAGGATTAGATTAGAAGTGGTTAGGGATAACTGTTTGTGTGTGTTTGTTTGACAGTATGAGGAGTAGATGGTTGCTGTGGTGAATCTTTTTGCTTGACGTGGTGTTTTTTTCATATGATCTTGAGCGTTGGTAATGTTGTCATGGATAGCAAGTTATTTGTTTTGCGGACAACCTGAGCAAAAACGTACCAAAAACAGAGATAACATTATATGGTATTCGTTTTTAGGGGGAAATTTCATTATTACTAGCAGGGCTATTGCCATCGCGACTTTACCCATGTTAAAACCAAAGTATGAAACTGCTGGCATAACAACTCTAGTTTATGGTGGATTTCATCATGAAAGCGACCTCATAATTGGGAAAGTTCATACATGAAATCTATGTCAATTAGAGCTACCAAAAAGGGCAGTCAAATGACCTCCTTTTGATTTCGGACAGATATTTACATATTTCAACATTAGTGCAGGAAACTAAAAAAACAGAGCCCAGTTACAAACTTATGAGCATGGATTTCGAGTCGCTCGACTAGTCGCGACTAGTCGACGACTAGTCTATGAGTCGCAAAAATATGTTCGACTCGGGTTAGTGTCGACTCGCGACTCTGAGTCGCGACTAGTCACAACGCAGGCTCGACTTCTTCCGAGTTGCTGCCCCAGAGCGACTCTCATGAGCCGCGACTCGAAAACCATGCTTATGAGAGGAGTTTTGGGAGCCGGCAAGCCCTGTACGGTCATGCCAATCGTGGGGATGCACCGTGTCATGACGGAGACGTAAGGCAGCAGCAGGATAAGCACGTAGGTGCATGACAGAGCCACAGAGCCACTTTGTGGTGTGCACTGTTGATTCTTCTTCCTCTCCGACTCCTCCTGACTTGCCCATCCGGTGGCCCTCATTCTTCTTCCAGGACCGCATAGCTGGTAATTAAATGGTTCCCTCTTCTGCTCTCTCTCTCTTTCATGTTGTCTGCATGTCCATGGCCATCAGTCGTGGTTAACTTTGTTTTGTGTTGGCCATCGTGCCATGGTGACTTCCAAGGGTTTTATGATCTGTGATGCAACATTTTTGCTTCTCGATTTCGAGGTTTTAGTGGATTTTTTACCTCAAGACTACATAGCAGTTCATTGTGGTGCACCTGCAAAGACTTAATAGCAGCCCACATTCATTTCGTTGGAATATTGTTGCTGTGATCATCTGTCTTGTTGTCACAGTATTTGTTCTTTGCTAGATTCCTTGTCTAGTATGTTCTGCTGCCTATGCGTGATCATATAGAGGATTCCTTTTTGCCTCCACGAAACATACGATTCTTTTTTTTTTCTGTTAGGAGATATACGAATGGGATGACTTCATGGTTGCGAAATGCTTAGAATCCAGAAAATGGTTGCCAATGAGATAATTTTGTCCCGAAACATTTTGTTGCATACATTATTTATAACTGGATATACTCTTCTTCAATCTCAACCCGAACAGAAGTGGTAGGGTCTCTTTTGTTTGTCGGTGATGTTTAGTCAGAAAAATGGTCAATGACTTGGGTTGCAAAATATCGGTTGAAAGTAGAGCAGAAAACATATAAGTTTCGTAAGCATATTTCATTTTTCCAACTTGGATTTTGTTTATTGCAAGATAAAAACAGTCCCGTCTACTGATCATTGAGTTGCTTTGCATGTTTAAACACGTAACCAAGCCAACACGAAGCACCTCCTATGGTACAAATGAATTTGATATACACGTCAAATGCTCTTTAGTTTTGCAACAATGGCATACATATACACTCATGACTTGTTTATAGGCAAAATAAGTTTCTTTCTAGGCAGTCATCTATGGTATTCTATTCTATTTTATTTTTTCTGTTCAGAGTAGATAGTTTGCACCAACTCTTTGATGTCGGCTGGACTGTGTCATATTGCCTAACTCATTGTTCCTAGTAGGGCGTCTCTGACTCATTTCAAAGCTCAGGGTATGCATGATGCCCCTGTTCTGTTTAAGATCAATGTGTTGATATTATTAGTTGTAAATCTGTATATGTGCATGTGCATAGTACATGTGCCATTGTTCTAGCTCAGTCAGAGTTTCCTGATAAAATTTTGTCTATAGCCTTGTTTTGTTTAACCCTTTCCCCTTCTTTCAGGTTATGTAAGCAACATATTTTTGTATAGCCGATCCTTCGAGGTTATGTAACCTCTAAAACCTCGACTTCCGCAACAGCGGCTGCCTCTTCCTCAGTAAGGCGAGTCCATGGTCTCTCTCTCTCGGTCCGGCTATTGGTTGCTGACTCTGGTGGTGGTCTTCCAGCCACCACAATCTTATTACTGTGGTTATTTGTCTTGTTGAATATGTCACAGTACTTGTGCTTCGCAAGATTTCATTGCTACCATGTTGTGCTGTCCATGATTATATAGAGGATTCCTTTCTGCCTCCACGAGAGATATGATTTTTTTTTTCTGTTATGAGGCTTACAAATGGAATGAATTCATGGCTATGAAATGCTTAGAATCCAGAAAATGGTTGTCACTGATATAATTTCCTGTCCCGAAACATTTTATTGCATACATTATTTATAACTGGATATACTCTTCTTCAATCTCAACACGAACGCAAGTGGTAGGATGACTTGCATTTTGCTCTTTCTGATGAATTAGATATACCCTTGCATGTGAAGATTCAGAATCATAAAAGATCACATTCAAGTATTATCTAAAAGGGATTGAAAGTGGAATAAAAGAACATGGGGTGATGAGTTTTTTTCCTTGGTCATCTAAGAATTACTTTATTTGTAATCTAGAGCAGTTAGTAATTTCGCTGGAATCAAATGCACATTCTACCATTGTATGGGTATTTGCTAAAATGTACTCCCTCGTCCCAAAATAAGTGATGTGGTTTTAGTTCAAATTTGTACTAATACCACGACACTTATACTCCCTCCGGCCCAAAATAAGTGACGTGGTTTTAGTATTGAACTAAAACCATGCCACTTCTTTTGGGACGGAGGGAGTACATGTGATGCAGGGTGCTTCAAATAGAAAAAAAATTACAATTGTTAAATATTGTCGTGTACATATCATTTTGTCCACCCTTTGCTGTATCCTGTAGCTTTCGTAGCTTTTTGGGTATGAACTACATGCAGCTAGCAGTAGTTGTGTATATATTGTTGACTTAAATTGAGGCCAAGTCTTGTGGCTGACTTCTGGCAACATAAAGACTGGTCCTAAATCCAAAATTCAGCGGTTGACTTTGAGCAATCTTTTGCAACACAATCTTGGACGAAGGTTTTTTTGGGACCAAATTAAGATTTTTGATTGCGGTATACATTCTAAACAGCTAATCTGAGCTATTTATGGCTGGGTCTATAGTCATGCTCCTGATGTTGCGATGGCTGCTCTTCCTGCCACACCACACAAAGATGTACTTTTTTTAACAGTTCTTAGGTCCATGGATTACTTAAGTGGCAATGCTCATGTTAGCTTTAGCATAGTTAGTTTGTTGTTGCTAGTGGCAATGCTATTTGTCTATTGCAATTGACAACAGGTTGGTTAAAAATTGATGTACATGTTAGGATTAATGCTAGACTATTCTCGTGGATGCCAATCTCCTAGATTATTTAGATATATGGCTTTAGTGTGGTTTATAGTCATGCTCCTGATGTTGCTAGGGTGGTTGACTGTCATGTTGTGGCTAGGCTCTTTTGCTGTTGGATGGTACATTCTTAGCTGGCTTATGCGGGATCTATGTTCTAGTGAAAAGAGTGTTGCTTGGAGTTCTAGTCTCTCCCAGATCCCTAATTATTTTGTTTGTTCGATTTAGAGCAGCAGGTGCCCTTTATGGACAACATCAACGAGGAACATGCTGGACCACACGCCCATGCTCTTGAGCTAGACGAGGACATCATCGTGTCGTACCTCAATCTCGAGGTGACGATGATGCCGACTCACCGCACAAGGTTGCTCTCTGCTGTGCCCTACCACCTAAGATGTTTTTTTTAGTTATTGCTGCTCTGGCTCTAGCATAGTTTCTAGACACTCGCACCGTGCTCCTGTTCACAGTGGACTAGTTTCTAGCTCTAGCCTAGTTGCTACTGTTAATCGACATAGTCTCCAATGTTCCTCGTCGGTTTTAATTATTTCGGTTAACAATTCACTCACTTATTGAGTGCACATTGAACCTGCTATGTTATGTACTGATGGTCATCCATTCAATCAAATATTAACTTGTGAATACAATGTGCAGTTATGCATAGAGCTGCCGGCACATCTCTTACTTTTGGTTAATAGTCCACTCACTCACTCAGTGCACTTGGAACCTGCTATGTCATGTATTGATGGTCTTTCATTCTCTTAATTATTAACTTGTAAATAAGCTGAACCACCATTTTATATCTTGTCCTTTTTGCTGCTTACTGTTAAGTTGTGTGTACATGAGCTGCTGTAGGATAGATACTACATTGTTCTGCTCCTCTGTACCATTGTTGCAGCCAGCATGCTGACCCTTTGTTTGTTGAAAAAACTGTATGTTTGCTGTAGTGGTTGATGAACAACTTTGCCAAGCACTAGGCCAACCTGAGTGTGGGCCCCATCACATCCAAGATGATGGACGGGACCGGTGTTGGTTTTTTGTGATTTTGCTTGCCTAGCCGCAACCATGGACGTGGTGATGCCTGGCCTCGGCTACAACTGCACAGGTGAGCTTCTTTGCACATGGTTCTAAAATTTAGAGGGAGCTATCTTTTAGATGAAATCACCATTCCATATTTGCCCTATTTGCTGCTTGAAATCGTTAAGTTGTGTATTGAGCTGCTGTAGGATGCATTATCGTGTGCTATACTTTCTCTGTATGAAGCCACTTGACCCTGTTCTGTTGGTAAAAAAACTGTTTGATGCAGTGATTGAAGATCAACCCTGCCAAGTTGTTGAAATAAGCACTCCATGGATGGAATCCTGCAGTTGATCCATCCATCTCGAAGAGGAAGAAGCAGAAGAATAAAAGAAGATGGTGATCTATATGAGTTGATGGGTTCGTCGGAGGAGGAGAAGGACCTCTTCTCTTCACCAACACAAAGAGCAACCACACCCCAGCGCTCAAGCACATGTACCCCCCGATTCACCCCCCAGCAAATCTTGATCTATCTTATTGTTACCCTGGGACTAGGAGGTGCATACATATTAACATATATCATTCGAAATTAGGATGACCATAAATCTGTAGTTATGGGGTTGAACGATGCATTGCTGTGAATATCAATGGTCTTCTTTTTAGATTTGTGTGTTCTGGTTTGACCATGATTGTGATGATAAACACTTTAAGCAAACATTCCAGTTCTGCTTCTGAAAATTGATGACTGAAACAACTATTGTGTAAAGTCTGAGCCATTGCATTTTTGAGAAGTTGTGTTAGCCTGATAGAAAATCTGAGCCATTTCATAACTGATTTAGCTGTTAAACATATTTGAGACTATACCTTGGTCTCTTCCTTATGTTTTGATCTGGTTCTGGTTTCTTTGTGCTTCTTGACTTGTTGCGCTTTCAAGATTCCTGCTCGTGTTTGCTTTTTAGACCAGAGAACTTAGTATTACCCTGCTTTTTTGATCTAATGAATATAAGCATGATTGTTTGCGCCTCAAGTGCAGACACAGGGACCTCCCCGTTGTTGTATTTGGTGGATTCGGTTCGTGCAAGCAAGCACACCGAGGTTGGCTGGCCCGCACTCCATTTCAGGGGGTGTTCTGTGTACCACCGGAGGAATGAGCTCGCCAGCTGCGTCGACATCATCGACGCCGACGGCCAGCCCCACGTCATATTCATGTGCGTCTGAGCGGGCCGCTATGGGAGGATGACCCCACTCATCGTCAACAGGCACCACGGCAGCTACGTCGAGGCCCTCCAGATTGTCATTATGCTGCCCGAGAACCCCTGGTGAGAACTCTCCATGTCACAACTTCCCAGTGAGGTGTTAAGAAGTGAACCAGTTGTCTTGATTGAATTTGTGATGCACAATGCATAGATTGTGGAATGTGGTGTACTCCCTCTATAAAGAAATATAAGAGCGTTATCACTACTTTAGTGATCACTCTTATATTTCTTTAGAGAGGAAGTAGATACTATTTGCTACATGGCCAATTATCTCCTAATGGTGTTAAGAAGTGACCATATATTCATGTATAAGAAAATTTTACTTTGATGCTAGCTATTTCTAGATATCGCTGTTCTATTTCTAGATATTTGTACAATTCACTCGCTGTCGCAGTGGACTAGTTGCTAGTTCTTCTTCTTTTCAAGAAGACGCAAAAGCATCTTTGCATTTCATTGCATTGGAAAGACGAGAGAGAGAGTGCATGCCTCCTAGGAGGTTATAGTTACAGAATCCCAACGCCCGATCAGTGGACATCCCAGGAGGCTAGTTACTACTGTTTGTCGACATAGTCTCGCACTCTTGTTGTTCACCAAATGGTCGATGCTCCACTAGTGTCTGCAATCATACCTGAAGATGGTTTCTCAGGATGAGAATCTGAGAGATCTGTTTGTTTGGCAGATATCGGGAGTTCCAACATCTGGTGGAAATGCCTTAACGAGTTGATTGCCACTGATGAAACTTTTTATTATTATTTTGCGGATGGTGAAACATCCTCTTCAAGAACTATGGTAAATTGTTTTTATGTCATGAACCCTTTCCTGTGAAGATTCAAAAAGATAAAAAAAATCACATTCAAAGTGGAATAAAAGAACCTAGGGTGATGAGTTTTTATCCTTGGTCATATAAGAATTACTTTATTTGTAACCTAGAGTAGTTAGTAATTTCGCTGGAATCAAATGCACATTCTACCATTGTATGGCTTTATTTCGTCATGGCACATACATGTAGGTATTTGGTAAAATGTACTCCCTCGTCCCTTATACTCCCTCCGTCCCAAAATAAGTGACGTGATTTTAGTACAAATTTGAACTAAAATCATGTCACTTTATAATATTGTCACCCTTTGTTGTGCCCTGTAGCTTTCATAGCCTTTTGACTATAAACTACATGCAGCTAGTAGTAGTTGTGTATACTTTGTTGGCATAAATTGATGACAGTCTTGTGGCTGACTTCTTGCAACATAAAGACTGGTCCCAAATCCAAAGTTCATCTGTTGACTTTGAGCAATCTTTTGCAACACAATCTTTGATGAAGTTTTTTCTTTTGAACAAATTATTATTTTTTATACTCCGTACATCATGCTACTGATGTTGCGATAGCTGCTCTTCCTGCCACACCACACAAAGATTTATTTTTTTACCAGTTCGTAGGTCAATGAATTACCTCAGTGGTAATGCTTATGTTAGCTTAAGCATAGTTAGTTTGTTGTTGTTAATGGCAATGCTATTCGTACATAGCACTTGACAACATGTTGGTTGAGAATTGCTGTACATGTTAGGATTCATGCTAGACTATTCTCGTGGATGACAATCTCCTAGATTATTTAGATATATGGCTTTAGTGTGGTTTATAGTCATGCTCCTGATGTTGACGAGGACATCATTGGGTCGTACCTCAACCTCGAGGCGATGATGACGCCGACTCACCGCACCAGGTGGCTCTCTGCTCAAGTAGCGGAGCTACAATACGAAAGATGGGCAGGCCAGTTCAAAGGAAATCCACTATTGTTTTCTTTCACAGCATAGTCTACTCACAATCCTCCGCCGTATACTCTATGGGCTGGGTGGGCCATGGCCTATTTTTGTAACATGTAGCTCCGCCAGTGCTCTGCTCTGCCCTGCCATGAGGATGTTTTTTTTCAAGTTATTGCTGCTCTGCGACTAGCATAGTTTCTAGACACTCGCACCGTGCTCCTGTTCACTGTGGACTAGTTTCTAGCTTTAGCCTAGTTGCTACTGTTAATCGACATAGTCTCCAATGTTCCTCGTTGGTTTAAACTTTTCGGTTAACAATTCACTCGCTCACTCAGTGCACTCGAAACCTCGTCCATTCTCTCAATTACTAACTTGTAAATACAATGTGCAGTTCTGAAGAGAGCAGCCTGCACATCTCTTTCTTTTTGTTAATAATTCACTCACTTAGTCAGTGCACTCGGAACCTCCTATGTTATGTACTGATGATCCTTCATTCTCTCAATTATTAACTTGTAAATACATGAAGGTGTTAGACTGAACCACCATTTTATATCTTGCCTTTTTGCTGCTTATTGTTAAGGTGTGTGTAGATGAGCTGTTGTAGCATAGATACTACATTGTTCTCCTCCTCTACATTCCCTTATTGCAGCCAATTGCTGACCCTCTGTTTGTCTGAAAAAAAACTGTAGCAGGGATCGATGAGCAACTTTGCCTAGCACTAGGCCAACCTGTGTGGGACCTATCATATCCAAGATGATGGATGGGACAGGTGGTTTTTGTGATTTTGCTCGCCAAGCCGCAACCATGGAAGTAGTGATGTCTGGCCTCGGCTACAACTGCGTAGGTTAGCTTCTTTGCACATGGTTCAAGTATTTAGAGAGAGCTATCTTTTATGCGAGATCCACCATTTCTATGTGCTGTCCTATTTGTGGCTTGAACCGTTAAGTCTTGTGTAGTGATGCTTTAGGATACTTTCTCTGTATGCAGCCACTTGACCCTGTTTTCTTGGCAATAAAACTGTTTACTGCAGTGATCGAAGATCAACCCAGCCAAGTTGTCCAAATAAGCATGGATGGTGTCCTGCAGAGTATCCGTCCATCCATCTCTAAGAGGAATAAGCAGAATAATCAAAGAAGATGGCGATCTATATGAGCTGATGGGTTCATCGGAGGATGAGAAGAAGTGCCTCTTCTCTTCACCAACACAAAGAGCACTCAAGCACAGGTACCCCCAATTCATCCCCAGCAAATCTTAATCGGTCTTATGGTTACCCTGGGACTAGGAGGTGCATACAAATATCATTCGAAATTAGGATGAACATCCATCTGTAGTGATGGGATTGAAAGATGCATGGCCGCGGGATTCAGTGGACTTCCTTTAGATTTGTGTGTTCTGGTTTGACCATGGTTGTGACTACAAACATGCTAGTTCTGCTTCTGAAAATTCATGACTGAAAAAACTGTTGTGTAAAATCTGAGCCTTTGCATTTTGGGAAAAGTTGTTGAACATATTTGAGACTCTATACCTTCATCTCTTCCATATGTTTTGATCTGGTTCTGGTTTCTTTGTGCTTCTTGACTTGTTGCGCTTTCGATATCCTCCTCGTGTTTATGTTTTCGACCTGAGAATGTAGTATTACCCTGCTTCTTTGACCTCCTGAATATAACCATGATTCTTTGCGCCACAACTGCAGTCACGGAGACCTCCCCGTCGTTGTATTTGGTGGATTCAGTTCGTGCAAGCAAGCACACCGAGGATGGCTGGCTCGCACTCCATTTCAGGGGGATTTCGGTGTACCACCTGTGGAATGACCTTGCTAGCTGCGTCGACATCATCGACGGCCAGCCCCACGTCATCATCATGGCGTCTGAGTGGGCCGCTATGGCTGGCTGACCCCACTCATCGTCAACCGGCACCACGGCAGCTGCGGAGAGAACCTCCTAATTGTTATTAGGCTATCCGAGAACCCGTGGTGAGAGCTTCTCTCCATGTCACAACTAACCAGTGAGGTATTAAGAAGTGAACCCATCGTCTTGATTGAATTTGTAATGCACAATGCACAGGTTGTGGTTTAGATACTATTTGCTACAGGCCAGTGATCTCCTAATGGTGTTAACAAGTGACCATATATTCATGTATAGGAAAATTTTACTTTGATGCTAGTTGTTTCTTGATAACGCTGTACTATTTCAGGATATTTGTACAATCCACTCGCTGTTCAGTGGACTAGTTGCTAGTTTTAGCCTAGTTACTACTGTTTGTCGACAATAGTATCACACTCTTGTTGTTCACCAAATGGTCGCTGCTGCATTAGTGTCGGTGATGCGATGTGTTTTCATGGACTAATTGCATAGTCTGTATTGATTGCATATATATTTGACTAGGAGTAGATAGATAGACCCAAGATTTGAGGTCTTCATTGCCCAGGAGCAGCCAGACCCAATATACTATACGTAGTCTTCCCGTTCTAGGAATTAATCCTCCTGTGAAGTTTCTGATGACATAATTACTTTCATGCATGCTAGACTTTTATGTCTTAAATTTCTGTTGCCAAGACCTGGTAGTATCAGTCAATAGTTGGTCACCCATTGCTCTGGTTTCTGAATCTATGCATTGCATTTTGCTGCGCAGGACTTGCGAGAGGAACTGAAGAAAAAGGAAAAAAGCCATGTTAAGTTTTCCGTTTGCTGGGTGTCGGCCGAATGGCTGACTCGACGTATCAAGAGGCAAGATGAACCCTGAAGCCAGTGGATGAACCAAGAGATCCAGGTTGAAGCGTGTGGGTGGTGTGCGCACTGAATGGACCAAGATTCTCTGGAGGGAAATATACATGCTGGAATGCAAGAAGGCCCTGGCGAATCTCGAAGACAAGATATAGGCATTTTTGTGTTTATTTTTACTTTTCCGTTGGGTGTCTGTTGGTGGAATGGTCTAGGGGGTTTGTATTGTGCTCTGCAGAAACTTGGTATCTTTGGTCAATGTCAACAAGTAGCAGACAACATATTGGATTGGTTGAATGAATGTGTGCTTTTTCTGTTGGCTCAAATGCTTAATTCTCCATGAAAAGAATGATTGTCAGGTCGTTCATTCATTCAATTGAGTACATTAAAACTGGAGCTGGTGCATGAAAAATATATCTATGTATCTATCTATCTATCTAGTATGTTTGCATGTATGTACTTTGAGTATATATACATCACTATACCGGCAAGTGTGATGATTTTGGAAAAGCAACTGTGTTTTCAATTTACCACTAAAAACTGGAGGCGCCTTTTACTTGATGTTTGTATGATTTATTTGGATGTTGGAAGCCGCATTATACTAGCGTTCCAGTGTCTAGTCTTCCTTCCTGACGACTTTTTGTTTCATATAATAAGAAAGAAATGAAGAAGAAGTTACTATCTATGGGATCTGATACTAGTGTCGAAACTGTTTTTGTTGACGCCTTGCACATTGCATCAGCTTGGATTTGCCAAGATTATGTGTGTTCCCTATATTAATCATCTGAGAATTGCTACCTTGATTTGATGGTTCAGCTCGACCAAGTTGAGTGGTCGTTAGGTATTCTAATTTGGAGCACCGTGTTGAATCTTTGTTTTATATACAAAAAGTGATCCATTTGTTCTCTTCTCTAATCTAATTAGTGCAAGCATGACCGATCTGTTCTTCTTTTCAGTATCGGGAAGCAGATGCAAAAGAAAGATCGGACCTGCCCCTCCCTCAAATAACGCCAGGTAGTTTCCATCTTATCTACGTATTTCCTAGCTAGCTAATAACTCCAGTACTAGTACTTATCGTGTTTGTTAGGAAACACAACAAATCCTCCTTCAATTGTTGTTGTCGATCCGCCTCCTCCTCCCCGTTCCCATCTATTGGCTGCCGTGATCTTCACGCGGATCGCCCTCTGATCCAACGTCTCTCCGCGCTCATTGTTGGCCAACAGGTGCAAGATCTTCTCTATAAATATACATCTACAACCCTTTCTGATCTGTTGCTCGCGCCCCACAAGTCGCCCCTCCCTTGTCGCTACCACCTCCTATCTCCTCCTTTCTCACACAATGTCAAGAGATGCTCCGTCGGCGAGGCACTTCCTATGGCCACCAAGATCTTGCCTTGTCTCGCCACATGGGTTTTAGATCGAGCGGCACCAACATCTTGTCTCGCCGACTGGCCACGCCGTGTCTTGGATGCCTCGACCATGCTTGTTGTGGCTGCTGCCTAGCACTCTGTAAGATCGATCTAAACTTCCTTAAGGAAATCTTGGCATGGCACCACTCGATCTGATGAGTTTTCTTGTGAACCTTCTGATGGAAGAGATGCCGCTGGACGACAAGACGCTAGGCGATATATGGATCGAACGAAGGTTAGTGTAAAAATAATATATGCATCAGGATTTGTTCAGTGATTCCTTGCACCGGTAAAAGATGTTTTCCAATTGCCACATGTCTTAATCTTAGAGTTGTAAACAGTGATTGAATTATTCGTAGCTCAAAATTCAGAGGTAACGAGGGCCATCTGTCAGTATCTACAACCACAAACCAATTGATAAAATAATTAGTAAAGAAAGTAATTACATTGCTTTCTGGTAAACTATCAAATTATTTGATTCAACTAAGAGGTTATTTAGTGATAACTACCATGTCATTTTAAGAATTTGCAAGGTCCCTGCCAGTTTCTTTTTGCGAGTTCCCCTGATTTTGCAGCATAACTTTTTCTCTTTGTTATGATTTCGAACCTGTTTGTTCGTATCACCTAGTAATCTGTAGCAAAAATATCTTGTTCTGTAGACGATAGCAAAAACATGGCATATACTTTACTACTCTAGCATGTCTCCTGTGAAAGAACAAAGGAAATACATGCACTGTAGCTCCACTGTAGTAGCCATGCCTATAGACATTATAGCGTTAGTAGCGCCTCTGCAGTGCTACCGTAGCAGCACGATGTATTGTATGTACTAGTATTAAAGCGCGCATGAGAGAAATTCACCGCACCTCACGCCACTATAGGAAATTCTGCAGAGGGTTGGCTGGAAACTGCTTGCTTTGTTAGCAGAAATCAAAACTGCCTGCTAACTTGTGATAGCTTGCCACACCCATCAGATCATTCACACTGATGATCTATATGCAAGTACAACAACTATCCTACGAACATGTTCAACTAGTCAAAGTGATGATTTAATGAAGACTAGCACCAATGCGTGCCAATTCAGTCACCATTCTAGCTAGACAAAACATCATCTGAATACATATGGCTAGCTCTTTAGACTGGATTTATGCGACACCTAGCACAAATTCAAAATCGAATGGACTACTAACAAAGTGCCAATAATCCAGTCCCATGATGAACATAATTATCACAAATGAAGTTAACTGTGCAAACAGTGGCTCCAAAATTCATGGCGTTATGTTGCCGAAATTTCTAGTGGAAGTTCCCCCAACTTGTCGTAAGGAAACAAAAGCTTTATATTAGGGTGTTAATTGAAAAATGTTTGGTGTTGTTTGTAAGAGAACAAAAGCATTAGGGTGTTAATTGCAGAATGTTTGGTGCTGCAACATATTAGCAAGGCGTTGAGGGTGATGCGAAGCTTGGCTCAATGTAGACTGTACAGGAGGAGAAGTATATGCAAGTTCTGACTTCATCTTCGCTGCCAACAATACATGATTGGGCCAGAGAAGGAAGATGACAACAATGTGTCAGCATGTTCAATTTGTAAAACTCTTGGTTAATGACGCCAAAGTCAGCATGTTCAAGTTGCAGGATTATTGTTGGGGGCTCTGTGTGAGCTAGACACAGACATGTTGGTACATGACGTGCGTGGTTATCACAAGGGAAGTTTATTGTTTGAGGAGACATCACAAGTGAAGTTAACTGTGCAAAATCATGGCGTTATGCTGCCGAAATTTCTAGTGAAATTTCCCTCGACTTGTCAAAATTTTGTCCTTCTTTGTAAGGAAACAAAAGCTTTAGGGTGTTAGTTGCAAAATTTATGGAGCTATTTGTAAGGAAACAAAAACATAAGGGTGCTAATTGAAATGTTAATCAAGCATTCGGTATATACGTGGGTGGGTGATTCCGTTGGGCGTCTAATTAAGTGGCATGCGTAGCTGGTCCGGCCGGAATACATAGAAAGACTTTCTTCTACGTATGCATGCCTTTCGGATTGAATAAAATGGGCTCAATGTACGAACGCACAATGAGAATTGTCTTACCCCTCAGATCATGCGTAATGTGGAAGCCTATGTCGATCACTTGGTAGTCAAGACGGGGGTTAAATCTACACACTTGGAAGGTTTGGCTGGAACCTTCGTAGCCTACAAAAATGTGCACCAGTGACCTCCCTGCCCGTCTTCGGTCTCCCCCACCGGCTCTCCCCCCACCCTTGACGCCCTCCCCCCCTGGCGGCACCACACCCTCTTCCCCTCCCCCACCTTCTCTCTTTTCCCTTGGCCACCGCGCGCTGGCTCTCACACCAGTCCATTCGGTGGACCCTAGAAGCAGAGCAGGCCCTCCAGCAAATGAAAGTATATCTGACTTCACCGCCTGTCATAGTGGCTCCCGAACCCCGACAACCATTGCTCTTGTATATCTCTTCGACCCCCCATGTTGTGAGGGCGCCATTGGTGGTCAAGCAAGAGGAAAATGTTCCTCCTCCAGGTCCAAGAGGGACCTAGGAAACAGGATGTAGAAAAATGGTCTGTCCAACACTAGGGTGAAATTACTATTATTTACAAGAATATAATAGAAAATAATACCATACTAGCATAATTTTAGTCCTTGTCGTTGATAGTGGTAAGATGATCTGGCCAACCATGTGGTCGTTCCCATCCGCATACAGAACCATCATGCTAGTTTTGCTTAACAAGGGAGCCCAATGAAAAGAACATATCAAATGTTATCACTATTGAACACCATAGACAACACACCATGGAACACATGGCCAGGACCATCTTAGCATAGATTTAGTAAGATCCGGTTAACCTCTCACATGATATTTCCATGGAGGAATTTCATCAAGCAACACTGACTCCTGAGTCGGCTGCTCCATTGGTAACATTGTGAGGCACTATAGGCGGTGGAGGACGACACCTTGGCTAGTAACATCATGTCCACCACCTTCGGTAGCAATAACTGCAAGCCCAAGCATGTGAGCTGAGTGCCCCGGGCTAGTTACAATCTGCAAGTGTTTGCTCGACTATTTGCCATATTAATTGAGCGGCTGCACTAGAGCCATGGGTGCCTCCGGCCGCCAACGCTCAGTTTGCGTGAGTTGAGAAAAAGAAGGCGGCAGTGCCCAGCTGTGCAATTGAGCGAGAATTGTTGTTCGAGTTCCAAAGGTAGACTAACTCCGATCAGTCCATCTCTCTTATCACATGTGAGTATCCACAAAAGTTGTGTGGGCAAAACACCGCCCCTTATCCAAGAGCCAAAACTTCAGCAATGAATGGGTATAAGACTCCTCAAGCCCCGAGGAACGCCATATGAGACCGGGCTACACCTCCCGCTCCTACTTTCATGCAAACAAACTTTTCTGCATGAGTTGGACGTACAAGCCAAATTTTGAGATGGTGCATCCAATGAACATTTTTTTAATCAATTGGACGTACGAGCCAAGTTTTTTTTTGAGGGTAGGGGACGTATGAGCCAAGCTTTGAGATGGTGCGTCCAATGAACCTTTTTTCCTTTTCACAAAAAAACTCATGGACCGTCGATCGCGTTTTGACTTGGATCCAAAACAAATCCTATGTGAGTTGTTTTGGAACTCTTTTCCTTTCTTTTTTATGGTGATCCTCCTTTACCTTGGACCTATCCTCCTAAACAGGAGGCCACGGGACGCAACTCTGAGTGCACTACGGAACTGGCAGAATTCGAGATGCCATAGTGGAATAACAATAAAAAAGCTCCACATGTAAACAAGGCGTACCTTGCAATATTGAGGCAATCTGATTCGGATTCGAAGCCCATGTGATGTTGAGACATGTCCAACATGAAATGTATTGGGCAGTGGAAAATTTTATATTAATTAATGACAGAGTCATAAAGAAAACATACCAGATTGTTGCCATTGTTGTAACTTCTCATCTCTAACATATTGATGGTGTTTAGCATACTGGATAAAACAAGGCAAGCAAAATACTTATGTTGCATATCCTCTTTATATTTCAAAATATATATGAAGTGTTTAGGTGGGATGACGTCTTCAATAAGAATTGGTAATATTCACTTGATGTAGTAATGCACCCAACGATCTGATGAATCAATATGGTTCTAGTCAAATGAACTGATGGCATGAATACATTCTATCAAAATTTGTAATTCACTCATGGATCCTTACGGTAAGGGTTATTGTGCATATGAAATAAATCAACCTCAACTTGGCTTAGGTAGAAATGAGATGTCTGCATCAGTGACATGTAAGTCCAAATAGGGGAACGACTCTGCTAGAAGTGAATTGTTCCATTTACCAAGCCACAGAGATTCATATCCTATGTTTCCCAATCTACATGAACATATCCCCCTAAAAATAATAGTAAGAGTACACTATTCTCAAATCATATTCATCCTCTCAAATTTCTCCTTGCGCACATAAACGCATGCCCAAGCTGTAGAGAACAAATATGAGTAAACATAGTTTAAGTGTGTGTCACTGATTAATCGAGGCAACCCGGAAAAACCATCATCCATATGAAATATCTTCTCATGCATATTAGTGCTTGCTAGTCAAATAACTGATATAATCAGGTTTTAATTGGAATAGATCTAGATAAACAATATTTATAAATAATGTGTTATTATATTTCACATTAGGATATCCATTACTAAATTATTCATGGGAGTCCTTTTAGTTTGTACGGTGATAAACATGAAGTAATGATACCGCGTCGAGTGACAACCAGTTTCATGTGATGCATAATATTGGAGTAAGATTCTATAAATTTCTTTGATTGATTATTGAATGTGCATATATATGTGATTATTTATTCCTGGCCATGTCCCTTTCTTTTATGTAGCTAGTCTTCTGCTATTAATATATGCATCCGGACCAAAAATTAAGATCTTATTGTATATCATAATCAATTGAAGTCATTAAGTCAAACATGGGAATATTTCACCTTTCTTCCATGAAGGTGAGAATAAAATATGACAATCGTGAGAGTACCCCCACCCCAACCCCCACCCAACATGAGGCCACCGCCTCGGCGTGCACAGACCATCCACCCAACTAGGGCCAATTGAGGCCTCGCTGCCACCCACACCAGTAGCAACATAGGCTCTTCTGGTGGATGCCCTGTAGCCGACAAGAAGAAGAGGGTTGGAGGAGCGTGCCACAATGACAAAATCCTAATCGCCCTTGAATGGCCTACAGAGAGTGATGCGAGGGCGAATCGTAGGATGGAACTATAAATTTCTTCTCTATGCTATGGTTGATCTTGCACCATATCCTCATCTCGGTGATATCTAGTCAAGAAGGTAGAAAGGATTTTGTAGCTTCAAACAAGGTAAAAAAAATCTTGGATGAACGTAGCGTGAGGATTTGTAGAGATTAATTTGAAGAGGTCATTGGCATACTTAGGAGGTTGGCCTTGGCCACGTAGTACATTCCAAGAGCAGAAAATAAAACTAGTTTTGTGAGAGAGAAAATTTGTGTGCACCAGGATAGGATAGGATTGCTAACTCAATGATATGAGGTCACTAGACGACCGATTGCGTAAGGATGGACGATCCAAAGGATACATGTACCTAACATAGCGAGGCAGGGGGCGTTAAATATCTGACGTTCCATTGGCATGGTTTACTGGCTGTTTCTTAGGTAATAAGTTCTTGTGTTGTCGGATGTGATGTTGGACCTAATATTTGTATGGTCCAAAGGACGATATTTGTGTGAATAAGAACGACTTAACAGGTAAGATTATGATTCCCCTAAGAAAGGAAAGATTCTGATTCACGGAAAAACATGAAGGAATTTGCATATATATAGCAGTGTGACCCGTGTATTTGCGCAGCTATACTTGATATATATTATTCGTTGTTGCATTCATCTAGGATAATATGAACAACATTTACATCTCGGGACAATAAAATTAGATTTTGGCGCAAATTCAATTCCTTTTTGTATGAAGTTGTTGGCAAGTACAATGGTGTGTGATGGTGAAGGACGAAAAGGGTCATGGTATGTGTCCCATAATGCAAAAAAAATATTATCTCTCATACTATTTTTCAGCTTTCGCTATTCCAGTCCTTCTCATCCCTTGATTCTATCCACAAAGATTTTTTGGAATTTTAGAGAAAATGTAAATATTTATTTCTTATACTTGATTTTTTTATTTGCCCATATTTCTATGAATACCATATCATACCTGATCCATATGCTCGATGTCTTCTCGTAATACTCCAATTCTATCTCGCTTTCGAATGTAAATCAATGTAACTATCATTGAGTGTTGCCGAGATTTGTGAAATGTTCTCTCACTCACCCTCGTCATAACTTGTTATTCTCTGTCGTGCGAATGTCATTGTTTTCTCTGGCAGTAGTTTGTCTAGAGAATGTTATCCTATTTAATTTTTCTGCATTAGTCAATAATATGCAACAAAAATTACAGGAGATATATTGTAGCCAGAATGTGCAGCTTGATAAAACACAATCAGAATTATTAAAAAATCAATATATCAAATTTTATATATATGAATGAATCATTTTTTTTATCCACATCATAAAAGATTTATCTAGGATGTATTTTACAAAAGATTAAAAAACTCGTATTCTCGACCGACATGATAAAACTGCATATATAATTATTATCACAAACTGACAAATTTCTTGGATTTTGGTGTTTATGATTGGTTGGCGATCTTTGCATCTGTCCCTCTGACATTTTTGTTGATTTTTGTGGCTGTTTCACTATGTAGTTTGCGAATGTTTTTTCTATAGCATTTTTTCCTTGGGTAATGTTGCCTTCCTATTACTGCTGGCCTTGCGGAGTTTCTATAGACCTCATGCAAATTTATGTACTCCCTCAGTTTCTTTTTACTCTGAATATGAGCTTGTCTCAAGACAAACTCTTCAACGTTTGACTAACTTTTATACGAAAAAATAAATACAAAATTGACATCATTAGATCCATTGTGGAATAAATTTGTCATATTATATTTATTTGGTATTGTAGATCTTGATATTTTTCCTATAAATATATTCAAGCTTTACAAAATTTGGCTTTGGATAAATATAATAAATGGAGTAAAAACAACCGAGGGAGAACATATATGCCTAAGCAAAAGTATTTCCCTTTTTTACCGGTAGGCCTTTCCTTGTCTATATGTGCCACATAGATGCAAACCCAAATGGCTAATTTCTCGATGCCTATGTATGCGAACCTTTTTGTGTGTGACCGTTGCTCACTGATTAAAGTCATGAATACTTTTGTTTATCTTTTAATCTCAACCTTTATATTAGAATCAAGAGATCGTGTATTTTTAAGATACGTCGATTTTGATTATATCTTATTAAGAATTAGTGACATATATTCCTGTTGATATTTAGATTTATGCATCAGTTCTTGTGTTTTTATTTATAAACATTTAACGGTGCGTAGTTTGTAATCATTGCATGCTGACACCTCAGTCTATCTTTTTTTTTGAAGGCCCGTACTTTTATTTGTATTTCAAATATCTCCATTTATTTGTATGTTCACAGCCTTTTTTGTTTCTCATACTCATGATCCTAATCTATCGGGCAAAATATTTTTGCCTAATAGACGAGACATGTCTATTGAAGTATATAGTACTTCTAGTTGACTTTCATACGTGCAAGTATCGCTGGCCTGTATAATTTTTTAGGCGTGCTGCACTTTAGCTTTCTTGGACGTTTGGGCGTCTTGGTTCATGGCCCGATGCCAAGATGAGTGTGTTTTATTTGCTGCCATGCTACAGGCGAGAGTCCCTTATTTTAGTAATAGTATACACAGTAATTAATAGATAGATGTATCCAGCACAGATCGACCTTTGTATTTCATTCATATCGGTGCAATACAGATTACAACCCATTAATGCATGATAAGGAAAGGAAATGACCAAATAAAAATGTTGACGAAATATTTAATTTCGTCCAGATCCAGGGTAGATGCAGAGCATGTACCAAAGATTGACGCTACGACTTCATTTCAAATCAAAAAAAAAAAGATTAACGCGAAGACTTAAGTAGAAGATGCATATGTAAACTAGGCATACGAAACTAGTGTCCATATGCACTGGACTCGGGCTCTCAGTACGGGAAGCCGGCGTTGGGTTGATGGAGCCCCTGCTGCACCGTCTCCATCCCGGCAGTGAACTCCGGACGCGGCAGCATCACATCAAGCCATTGATCTATCTCCTTGTCTAGCCCTGCGTCGAACCCCGGCGGCTTAGGCATCGTCATCTGCATCTGCTCCGTATCCATCCCGGCGGCCAACCCCGGCGGCGGAGGCATCTCCTGCACATCCATCCCGGCGGCGACCACCTGAGACGGAGGCAGCGGCGCCATCACCATCTGCTGCATATCCATCCCGGCCTCGAAACCCTGCTCCTGTGGCGGAGGCACCAGAAACTGGAACTCCATCCCGTCGTTGGCGGTGCCGCTGCTGCTACCGAACTCCAAGGAGATCTGGGGCGGCGGCGGCGGCGGGGCCACCTCCGCCATGCGGCTCATGTGGGCGTGCATCGCCTCGAGCAGAACCTGGTTGGCGCGATCGGAGACGGCGTCCTTCATCTGCATCAGCGCGGCGAAGAAGGCCGCCATGTCCTCGTCTCCCATGTCGCGCGCCTTGGGGTCGAACCAAGCCGCTATCTGGTCCCCCGCAGAGCGCTCTTTCGCCATGGCCTTGTCCGTGCGCTTGGTCCGCTTCTTCAACTCGACCAGCTCCGTGCGCAGCTCGTCGAACTCCTGCTGCAGCTTCTCGAGCTTCTCGTCTTCGCCGGCAGCGCCCTCCCCGGCCAGCAAGCGGTGGTCGGCAGCGCCCTCCTCCCTCGCGCCAGCCCCCGCAGCCTCCCCCGCCAGGAAGCGTTTCACGACGGAGTCGACGGAGGGGTGGCCGAAGGAGAAGGCCCTGCCGCGGGGAGAGAAGGCGAACCGTGGCCTTGCTGAAGAACCCCTGGCGGCGCTTGGAGTAGCAGACGAACCGGGCATCCTCCTGCTCGATCCGGCGGATGACGATCTTCTTCCGGCCGCTGCCACCTCTCCGGTTGGGCGCCGCCATTGCTCGCTTGCTCGGTGGCTAGCCTCAGAGAAAGGGAGGAAGAGGAGTGGCTGTGGGTGTGGCTTTGGTGTGGCTACGTCTCGGGGTCGGGGGGGTTTATATAGCAAGCGTCCGGAGAGGAATCCCTTCTTCGCTGGGCTACGTACATTAAAACTTCGTGATTGGCAATGAGATACGATTGGGTATACATTAAACTCACGCGTCAAAGGATAACTACGTACACCCTATTATTTACTCCCTCTGTTCCAAAATAGATGACCCAACTTTATACTAACCTTAGTACAAAGTTGAGTCATCTATTTTGGAACGGAGAGAGTATTTAGAAACTATTCCTTCGCACCCCCAAAAGAAAGCGTTCCTTTTTTTTCTTTTGTATGCGCTTAGCTGAATCAGTTGCACCGGGTGGTTTCCGCAGGAGGGCACGAAGCTTGGATACAGCTCTCAACCGGACGTAACGACGCGGGTCAAGGGAGGGAGGGAACCTGAGTCACTCGCATCTCCTGGCTCCTGCTGCTCTGGGAAAAAAAAAACAGAAAACAGGCAAGTTGACTCGGACCCTCTATGGGCGACGAGTGCATGCCGGCACCCTTGACAGCGTCTTCCTTGACCATGAGCTCCAACATCCGGCCCCGCCCCACGCTCATCACGACCTCGATCGAGGCACATGGAGGTCGGGTCGGTCCTGCACGGCGCGCGCCATGACCATCCAGCGACCTTGCACGACAACAAATCACAGTAAACCATGCGACATACGGCGTCCTCCAAGCCCGACAGTTCGGTCCACCAACAAATCGGTTCGGTTCGGTTATAACCCAAGTCACATGATGCTTTTGGGGGAGGAAGAAATCGAGAGTCACAGGCTTGGGCAAGTAAAGTAAATACGAGCTGATGACCAAATCAACCGTAAGATGCGTACCGCACAATGCTTCTGGCCGGAGGAATTAATGGTAAGAGGAAATGACAGACGCGTATTTGCACATGTATTGTATTACGGATTTTGAATTTGCTAACCACATGCCCCATGCGGTTTTTGCATGTATAGTTTTTATTTGCATATACATATGTCATATGGATGTACCTCCTCTGACGTGACTTGTTTGTACCAAATATAGTCGTATGTAATTTTTGAATCTTTTAAATCTCAGCCATTAAAAATTCTGATAAACGGTGTCAAAATTGTAGATTATGTGAGTGCATGTGATGGCTCGTTTGTCCCTTATTTTAGTAATAGTATACAGAGTAATTAATAGATAGATGTATCCAGCACAGATCGACCTTTGTATTTCATTCATATCGGTGCAATACAGATTACAACCCATTAATGCATGATAAGGAAAGGAAATGGCCAAATAAAAATGTTGATGAAATATTTAATTTCGTCCAGATCCAGGGTAGATGCACAGCATGTACCAAAGATTGACGCGACGACTTCATTTCAAACAAAACAAAAAATTAACGCGAAGACTTAAGTAGAAGATGCATATGTAATCTAGGCATACGGAAACGGCGTTCAGTTGATGGAGCCCCTGCTGCACCGTCTCCATCCCGGCAGTGAACTCCGGACGCGGCAGCATCACATCAAGCCATTGATCTATCTCCTTGTCTAGCCCTGCGTCGAACCCCGGCGGCTTAGGCATCGTCATCTGCATCTGCTCCAGATCCATCCCGGCGGCCAACCCCGGCGACGGAGGCATCTCCTGCACATCCATCCCGGCGGCGACCACGTGAGACGGAGGGGGCGGCGGCATCACCATCTGCTGCATATCCATCCCGGCCTCGAACCCCTGCTCCTGTGGCGGAGGCACCAGAAACTGGAACACCATCCCGTCGTTGGCGGTGCCGCTGCTGCTACCGTACTCAAAGGTGCTGCCACCGAAGATCCGGGGCGGCGGCGGCGGGGGGGCCACCTCCGCCATGCGGCTCATGTGGGCGTGCATCGCCTCGAGGAGAACCTGGTTGGCGCGATCGAAGACGGCGTCCTTCATCTGCATCAGCGCGGCGAAGAAGGCCGCCATGTCCTCGTCTCCCATGTCGCGCACCTTGGGGTCAAACCAAGCCGCTATCTGGTCCCCCGCAGAGCGCTCTTTCACCATGGCCTTGTCCGTGCGCTTGGTCCGCTTCTTCAACTCGACCAGCTCCGTGCGCATCTCGTCGAACTCCTGCTGCAGCTTCTCGAGCTTCTCGTCTTCGCCGGCAGCGCCCTCCCCGGCCAGCAAGCGGTGGTCGGCAGCGCCCTCCTCCCTCGCGCCAGCCCCCGCAGCCTCCCCCGCCAGGAAGCGTTCCACGACGGAGTCGACGGAGGGGTGGCCGAAGGAGAAGGCCCTGCCGCGGGGAGAGAAGGCGAGGGCCGCGGTAAGAAATTAGATGAAATGTAATAACTATTTTATTTTTAGTGTTGGCATTACTGCATTGTGTCATTTTGCTTAGTTTACACAGATCGTCCCATGCAATATGAGGTTGAAATTCAACAAGCTGACAGGAGACACTGTGACATTTGAGGCTCCTGGGGGGCCGTACACTATGGAGGTCGAGAAAGGACGCAATATGTCGCAGATTGGAGGAGATGGATGGGCCCGTTTCGTCGCTCGCATGCATCTTACTGGTGGTGAGTTGATCAGCTTCAACTTCCGAGCAGAAAGACCCAAGCTAGCTGTCATTTATCTCAACCTGGTGGAAGATGATGAAGATGACGAAGATGATGAAGATGATGAAGATAATGAGGACCCACTCGATGAAGATGATGAGGACCCACTTCATGAAGCCATCGTAGCTCAAAGAACAAGGCTGAGTGAGGAGGAGGTGTCCAACCTGTGGGACATAATTCCGCCACGTGCTGACTTTGTCGGGGTGCCATTCGTGACCCGCTTGACAAATACCATGGTTGATCGACATGATATGGTATGTTATACTTACAAATGTAAATTAATAGTGTGAATTACTTAGTGTACAGTCCAATGATATGGTATATGTTGTGTGGAATCTAGTCGATGATATATATGTTTTAGTGTAGAGTTCGATCAGATGCTTATTAATTGATATGTTTTTCTTATTCAGAAATTGGCAAAGAGCATATCTGTGAGTTATGGTATCGAGCCTGATGAAGAAGGCTCAGCTGGACTACGCCTTACTGCAAGGGGCTCCGTCACAACCTGTACTTACCGCGTGGACACGGACGGTCGCACACACTTAAGCTCGGTTGGGTGGAAGAAATTCCTCGATGGCAAGAATCTTCGTGTTGGACAGGCCATCCTAATTACTATCAGGAACACCAACCGCCCAGGCTTGAGGATGATGATTGTCTTCGATATCATCTAGAACTACATATGTGTGTGTGGCTATATCATCTAGAACTACATATGTGTGTGTGGCTATATCATCTAGAACTACATATCATGATCGTCGTCGATATCATCTAGAACTACATATGATGATGGCCGTTGATATGACCATGTACTGCTTGAGGATGCATGTTGGCTATGCATGAAATTGTTATCCTAGTACTCCCTTCGTTCCAAATTACTCGTCGTGGTTTGAACTAAAACCACGACGAGTAATTTGAAACGAAGGGAGTACTACCGTACCTAGTAATGGTTTATGAATTTGATGAAAGATAGTACCTGGTTTCTAGCATCTGAAAGGAGAACTGAAAGGGAAAATGATGAAAGATATAGCAGTAGCATGGGATGAAGAAATCGCTACAGCTAGTTAATAGTAGCGCGTTCCTAAAAAGCGCTGCTGATATCGTTCAACAGTAGTAGCGCTGGTTGGGGCCGCGCTACTACTATGAGTTAGCTGTAGTGCCTTATTAGTAGCGCGGCCACCCGCGCTGCTGCTAGCCTGAAAACACGCGCTGCTGCTAGCCTTTTCCCTAGTAGTGATGGATGAAACTGTGTAATATTGATGAAACTATGTATATGTACGGATGAAACTTGCTACTATTGGTAACATGTGTTGGATACATATGTGTTCACGACTATTGGTAATATGTGTTGAATATGCTATATTCGTCATATAAATATATTTGTGTTTGATTTCTGTGAAAATGAATTGATATAAGAAAAACAAAATTAAATGGGGCAATATAGTCACTTTGCCATCTGCTGGCAGATGGCAAAGAGCTTTGCCATCAGCTGGCAGATGGCAAAGAGGCCACGTGTCATCTACATGTAACATTTGGGCTGGCCTATTTGGGCTCTTTGCCATCTGACAGCAGATGGCAAATCTCTTTGCCATCTGCTGGCAGACGGCAAAGCATTCAGCCTTTGTCATCTGCTAGCAGATGGCAAAGAGGCTGCAGCCTTTGTCATCTGCTGGCAGATGGCAAAGTATGCCGTTAGCCTTCTAACGGAGCTAACCCCGTTAAGAGGCTTTGCCATCTGCCAGCAGATGGCAAAGCCACAGGCTCTTTGCCATCAGCCAGCAGATGGCAAAGAAGCCTTTACCGGCAGGGTTTCAGACGAACTGTTTGCCATCTGCTGGCAGATGGCAAAGCCTTTGCCATCCGCCGACCATGCCTTTGCCATCTGCCATGGCAGATGGCAAAGTGCCAGATTCCAGTAGTGTCTGGGGAGAGGTTTAGTTAATGGATCTGCTATATTCAGGTCCGTATGTACTTTACAAATATCTACGTCTCCATCTTGAACATTTTCACGGATGGAGTTGAAGTGACGCTTGATGTGCCTGGTCTTCTTGTGAAACCTGGGCTCCTTGGCAAGTGCAATAGCTCCAGTGTTGTCACAAAAGAGTGTGATCGGCCCCGACGCATTGGGTATGACTCCTAGGTCGGTGATGAACTCCTTCACCCAGATTGCTTCATGCGCTGACTCCAAGGCTGCCATGTACTCCGCTTCACATGTAGATCCCGCCATGACGCTTTGCTTGCAACTGCACCAGCTTACTGCCCCACCATTCAAAATATACACGTATCCGGTTTGTGACTTAGAGTTATCCAGATCTGTGTCGAAGCTAGCATCGACGTAACCCTTTACGACGAGCTCTTCATCACCTCCATATACGAGAAACATGTCCTTAGTCCTTTTCAGGTACTTCAGGATATTCTTGACCAATGTCCAGTGTTCCATGCCGGGATTACTTTGGTACCTTCCTGCCAAACTTACGGCAAGGTTTACATCAGGTCTGGTACAGGTCATGGCATACATGATAGACCATATGGCCGAGGCATAGGGGACGACATTCATCTTTTCTCTATCTTCTGCCGTGGTCGGGCATTGAGCCGAGCTCAATTTCACACCTTGCAACACAAGCAAGAACCCCTTCTTGGACTGATCCATATTGAACTACTTCAATATCTTATCATGGTATGTGCTTTGTGAAAGACCTATGAGGCATCTCGATCTATCTCTATAGATCTTGATGCCTAATATGTAAGCAGCTTCTCGAAGGTCCTTCATTGAAAAACACTTATTCAAGTAGGCCTTAATACTGTCCAAAAGTTCTATATCATTTCCCATCAAAAGTATGTCATCCACATATAATATGAGAAATGCTACAGAGCTCCCACTCACTTTCTTGTAAACGTAGGCTTCTCCATAAATCTTCATAAACCCAAACGCTTTGATCATTTCATTAAAGCGAATGTTCCAACTCCGAGATGCTTGCACCAGCCCATAGATGGAGCGCTGGAGCTTACATACCTTGTTAGCATTCTTAGGATCGACAAAACCCTCCGGCTGCATCATATACAGTCCTTCCTTAAGATGACCGTTAAGGAATTCCGTTTTGACGTCCATTTGCCGTATCTCATAATCATAGTATGCGGCAATTGCTAACATAATTCGGACGGGCTTCAGCTTCGCTACGGGAGAGAAAGTCTCATCGTAGTCAACCCCTTGAACTTGTCGATAACCCTTAGCGACAAATCGAGCTTTATAGATGGTAACATTACCATCCGCGTCCGTCTTCTTCTTAAAGATCCATTTGTTTCTATCGCTCGCCGATCATTGGGCAAGTCTGTCAAAGTCCATACTTTGTTTTCATACATGGATCCTATCTCAGATTGCATGGCTCCAAGCCATTTGTTGGAATCTGGGCCCGCCATTGCTTCTTCATAGTTCGAAGGTTCACCGTTGTCTAACAACATGATTTTCAGGACAGGGTTGCCATACCACTCTGGTGTGGAACGTGTCCTCGTGGACCTACGAAGTTTAGTAGTAACTTGATCCGAAGTACCTTGATCATCATCATTAATTTCCTCTCTATTCGGTGCAGGCACCACAGGAACATCTTCCTGAGCTGCGCTACTTACCGGTTCAAGAGGTAGTACTTCATCGAGTTCCACTTTCCTCCCACTTACTTCTTTTGAGAGAAACTCTTTCTCCAGAAAGGACCCGTTCTTGGCAACAAAGATCTTGCCCTCGGATCTTAGGTACAAGGTATACCCATTGGTTTCCTTAGGGTATCCTATGAAGACGCATTTTTCCGACTTGGGTTCAAGCTTTTCAGGTTGAAGTTTCTTGACATAAGCATCGCATCCCCAAACTTTTAGAAACGATAGCTTAGGTTTCTTCCCAAATCATAATTCATACGGTGTCGTCTCAACGTATTTAGACGGTGCCCTATTTAAAGTGAATGTAGTTGTCTATAGAGCGTATCCCCAAAATGATAGCGGTAAATCTGTGAGTGACATCATAGATCGCACCATATCCAATAGAGTGCGATTACGACGTTCGGACACACCGTTACGCTGAGGTGTTCCAGGTGGCGTGAGTTGTGAAACGATTCCACATTTCCTTAAGTGCGTACCAAATTCGTGACTTAAATATTCTCCCCCATGATCTGATTGTAAGAACTTTATCATTTGGTCACGTTGATTCTCTACCTCATTCTGAAATTCCTTGAACTTTTCAAAGGTCTCAGACTTGTGTTTCATCAAGTAGACATACCCATATCTACTCAAGTCATCAGTGAGAGTGAGAACATAATGATAGCCTCCGCGAGCCTCAACGCTCATTGGACCGCACACATGAGTATGTATGATTTCCAATAAGTTGGTTGCTCGCTCCATTGTTCCGGAGAACGGAGTCTTGATCATTTTTCGCTTGAGGCATGGTTCGCATGTGTCAAACGATTCATAATCTAGAGACTCTAAAAGTCCATTAGCATGGAGCTTCTTCATGCGCTTGACACTAATGTGACCAAGGCGGCAGTGCCACAAGTATGTGGGACTATCGTTATCAACCTTACATATTTTGGTATTCACACTATGAATATGTGTAACATCACGTTCAAGATTCATTAAGAATAAACCATTGACCAGCGGGGCATGACCATAAAACATATCTCTCATATAAATAGAACAACCATTATTATCGGATTTAAATGAGTAGCCATCTTGTATTAAACGAGATCCAGATACAATGTTCATGCTCAAAGCTGGCACTAAATAACAATTATTGAGGTTTAAAACTAATCCCGTAGGTAAATGTAGAGGTAGCGTGCCGACCCGCGATCACATCGACCTTGGAACCATTCCCGACGCGCATCGTCACCTCGTCCTTCGCCAGTCTCCGCTTATTCCGCAGCTCCTGCTTTGAGTTACAAATATGAGCAACCGCACCGGTATCAAATACCCAGGAGCTACTACGAGTGCTGGTAAGGTACACATCAATAACATGTATATAACATATACCTTTGGTGTTGTTGGCCTTCTTCTCCGCTAAGTACTTGGGGCAGTTCCGCTTCCAGTGACCACTTCACTTGCAATAAAAGCACTCAGTCTCAGGCTTGGGTCCATTCTTTGACTTCTTCCCGGCAACTGGCTTACCGGGCGCGGCAACTCCCTTGCCGTCCTTCTTGATGTTCTTCTTACCCTTGCCTTTCTTGAACTCAGTGGTTTTATTCACCATCAACACTTGATGTTCCTTTTTGATCTCTACCTCCGTTGATTTCAGCATTGAATATACCTCAGGAATGGTCTTTTCCATCCCCTGCATATTGAAGTTCATCACAAAGCTCTTGTAGCTCGGTGGAAGCGACTGAAGGATTCTATCAATAACCGCGTCATCCGGGAGATTAACTCCCAGCTTAGTCAAGCGGTTGTGCAATCCAGACATTTTGAGTATGTGCTCACTGACAGAACTATTTTCCTCCATCTTACAACTAAAGAACCTGTCGGAGACTTCATATCTCTCGACCCGGGCTTGAGCTTGGAAAACCATTTTCATCTCTTCGAACTTCTCATATGCTCTGTGTTGCTCAAAACGCTTTTCGAGCCCCGGTTCTAAGCTGTAAAGCATGCCGCACTGAACGAGGGAGTAATCATCAGCACGAGCTTGCCAAGCGTTCATAACGTCTTGGTTCTCTGGGATGGGTGCTTCACGTAGTGGTGCTTCTAGGACATAATATTTCTTTGCAGCTATGAGGATGATCCTTAGGTTCCGGACCCAGTCCGTATAGTTGCTGCCATCATCTTTCAGCTTGGTTTTCTCTAGGAACGCATTGAAGTTGAGGGCAACATTAGCGTGGGCCATTTGATCTACAAGACATATTGTAAAGATTTTAGACTAAGTTCATAATAATTAAGTTCATCTAATCAAATTATTCAATGAACTCCCACTCAGACAGACATCCCTCTAGTCATCTAAGTGAAACATGATCCAAGTCAACTAGGCCATGTCCGATCATCACGTGAGACGGACTAGTAAACATCGGTGAACATCTTCATGTTGATCGTATCTTCTATACGACTCATGCTCGACCTTTCGGTCTTCCGTGTTCCGAGGCCATGTCTGTACATCCTAGGCTCGTCAAATCAACCTAAGTGTATTGCGTGTGTAAATCTTCCTTACACCCATTGTATTCGAACGTTAGGATCTATCACACCCGATCATAACGTGGTGCTTTGAAACAACGAACCTTCGCAACGGTGCACAGTTAGGGGGAACACTTTTCTTGAAATTATTATGAGGGATCATCTTATTTAAGCTACCGTCATTCTAAGCAAATAAGATGTAAAACATGATAAACATCACATGCAATCAAATAGTGATATGATATGGCCAATATCATATTACTCCTTTGATCTCCATCTTCGGTGCGCCATGATCATCTTCGTCACCGGCATGACACCATGATCTCCATCATCATGATCTCCATCATCGTGTCTTCATGAAGTTGTCACACCAACGATTACTTCTACTTCTATGGCTAACGCGTTTCGCAATAAAGTAAAGTAATTTACATGGCGTTATTCAATGACATGCAGGTCATACAAAAATAAAGACAACTCCTATGGCTCCTGCCGGTTGTCATACTCATCGACATGCAAGTCGCGATTCCTATTACAAGAACATGATCAATCTCATACATCACATATATCATTCATCACATCCTTTTGGCCATATCACATCACAAGGCATATGCTGCAAAAACAAGTTAGACGTCCTCTAATTGTTGTTGCAAGTTTTTACGTGGCTTCTATAGGTTTCTAGCAAGAACGTTTCTTACCTACGTAAAACCACAACATGATATGCCAATTTCTATTTACCCTTCATAAGGACCCTTTTCATCGAATCCGCTCCAACTAAAGTGGGAGAGACAGACACCCGCTAGCCACCTTATGCAACTAGTGCATGTCAGTCGGTGGAACCTGTCTCACGTAAGCGTACGTGTAAGGTCGGTCCGGGCCGCTTCATCCCACGATGCCGCCGAAGCAAGATAAGACTAGTAGTGGCAAGAAAGTTGACAACATCTACGCCCACAAGTTTGTGTTCTACTCGTGCATAGAAACTACGCATAGACCTAGCTCATGATGCCACTGTTGGGGAACATAGCAGAAAATAAAAAAATTCTATGCTTCACCAAGATCAATCTATGGAGTCATCTAGCAAGGAGAGAGAGGAGTGCATCTACGTACCCTTGTAGATCGCGCGCGGAAGTGTTCAAGAGAACGAGGTTGAGCGAGTCGTACTCGTCGTGATCCAGATCACCGGAGATCCTAGCACCGAATGGACGGCACCTCCGCATTCAACACATGTACGGTTGGGAAGACGTCTCCTCCTTCTTGATCCAGCAAGGGGGAAGGAGAGGTTGATGGAGATCCAGCAGCACGACGGCGTGGTGGTGGATGCAACAGCGATCTCGGCAGGGCTTCGCCAAGCACAGCGAGAGGGAGAGGTGTCACGGGAGGGAGAGGGAGGCGCCAGGGGCTAGGGTGCGGCTGCCCTCCCTCCCCCCTCTTTATATAGGGCCCCTAGGGGGGCGCTGGCCCTAGGAGATCCAATCTCCAAGGGGGGACGACGGCCAAGGGGGTGGCTTGCCCCCCAAGGCAAGTGAGGCGCCCCCCACCCCTAGGGTTTCCAACCCTAGGCGCTGGGGGGCCCAAGGGGGGCCCACCAGCCCACCAGGGGCTGGTTTCCCTCCCACTTCAGCCCATGGGGCCCTCCAGGATAGGTGGCCCCACCCGGTGGACCCCTGGGACCCTTCCGGTGGTCCCCGTACAATACCAGTGACCCCCGAAACTTTCCCGATGGCCGAACTGAACTTCCTATATATAAATCTTCACCTCCGGACCATTCCGGAACTCCTCGTGACGTCCGGGATCTCATTAGGGACTCCAAACAACTTTCGGGTTACCACATACTAATATCTCAACAACCCTAGCGTCACCGAACCTTAAGTGTGCAGACCCTACGGGTTCGGGAGACATGCAGACATGACCGAGACGCCTCTCCGGTCAATAAACAACAGCGGGATCTGGATACCCATGTTGGCTCCCACATGCTCCTCGATGATCTCATCGGAATGAACCACGATGTCGAGGATTCAATCAATCCCATATACAATTCCCTTTGTCTATCGGTATGTTACTTGCCCGAGATTCGATCGTCGGTATCCCAATACCTCGTTTAATCTCGTTACCGGCAAGTCACTTTACTCGTACCATAATGCATGATCCCGTGACCAGACACTTGGTCACATTGAGCTCATTATGATGATGCATTATCGAGTGGGCCCAGAGATACCTCTCCGCAATACGGAATGACAAATCCCAGTCTCGATTTGTGCCAACCCAACAGACACTCGGAGATACCCGTAGTGCACCTTTATAGTCACCCAGTTACTTGTGACGTTTGGCACACACAAAGCACTCCTACGGTATCCGGGAGTTGCACAATCTCATGGTCTAAGGAAATGATACTTGACATTTGGAAAAGCTCTAGCGCAACGAACTACACGATCTTGTGCTATGCTTAGGATTGGGTCTTGTCCATCACATCATTCTCCTAATGATGTGATCCCGTTATCAATGACATCCAATGTCCATAGTCAGGAAACCATGACTATCTGTTGATCAACGAGCTAGTCAACTAGAGGCTTACTAGGGACGTGTTGTGGTCTATATATTCACACATGTATTACAATTTCCGGATAACACAATTATAGCATGAACAATAGACAATTATCATGAACCAGGAAATATAATAATAACCATTTTATTATTGCCTCTAGGGCATATTTCCAACATTAGGTGCATCATTAAAATTCTTATCCTAATAGTCAGTTGTCATTCCACATTCATATGATGCATATACTGGAGTAAGATTGTATTAATTGCTTTGATTGATTGGATGGTGTGTGTGTGTGTGGTCTAGTCTTTTGCTACGAATATATGCATTTGGCCAAAGCATTAGAAATTGAGAAATTGCTTACTCTTATCATATTGCATATAATTGTCAATTGAAGTCAACTAAAGTCATTACATCAGCATGTGAATATTTAGATTTCTTCGATGAATAAGCGACTAAAATATTACAAATGTGTGGGCCGCCGCCTAGGCATCCACAGACCCCTCACCCACTAGGGGAGAAGCTGAGACCTCACTGCCACTCTCACTGGCATTACATAGGCTTTCCCGGTGGCTTCTCTGGCGGTAGCAAGGAGGAGAAGGGTGCAAGAGGTTGGCAGCATGGCAAAATCTTAATTTCCCTTAATCGCTTGCGAGTCATGCAAGGGAGAATCATAGTGTTGAACTATCAATCTGTTTTTTCACTAGGCTATGGTTGATATTCCACCGTATCAACGTCCGAAGATATCTAGGCAAGCCAGTAGAAAGGAACTTTTTTTGCGTCTAAGAGGGTATGTTCTATCAAAAAATAGGATCATTTTTTAGCCGAAGCATGCCAAAGTTGGAGCACATGGCATTGGTGTCCACGTTCCTCCATAGCGTGAACCACTGGTAACACACAAGTATATGGGATCGCAACAGTTTTTGAGGGTAGAGTATTCAACCCAAATTTATAGATTCGACACAAGGAGAGCCAAAGAATATTTGCAAGTATTAGTAGTTGAGTTGTCAATTCAACCGCACCTGGAGATTAATTATCTGCAACAAAGTGATCAGTAGCACAGTAATATGATAGTTTTGATAATAGTGGTAGCAGCAATAGTAACTGTAACAGTGATAACAATCGTTTTGTAGCAGTAACAATAGTAACAGCAGTAGTAACTTAGCAAGAACAATATGTAGGAAAATCGTAGGAATTGGATCGGTGATTCGTTGGATGATATTCATCATGAGACGGTCATAACCTAGGGCGATCCGGCACTAGGTCCAGTTCATAAATATAATGTAGGCATGTATTCCGTAAATAGTCATACGTGCTTATGGAAAGAACTTGCATGACATATTTTGTCCTACCCTCCCGTGGCAGCGGGGTCCTATTGGAAACTAAGGGATATTAAGGCCTCCTTTTAATAGAGAACCGGAACAAACATTAACACACACGGTGAATACATGAACTCCTCAAACTACGGTCATCACCGGGAGTGGTCCCGACTATTGTCACTCCGGAGTTGCCGAATCATAACACATAGTAGGTGACTATAACCTGCAAGATCGGATCTAGAACATGGATATAATGGTGATAACATAAACGGTCAGATTTGAAATCACGGCACCCGGGCCCAAAGTGATGACAAGCATTAAGCATGGCAACGTCATAGTAGCATCAATCTCAGAACATAATGGATACTAGGGGTCAAGCCCTAACAAAACTAACTCAATTAAATGATGAATCTCATCCAATTCCTCATCGACCAGCGAGCCTACGAAGGAATTACTCACTCCCGGTGGGGAGCATCATGGAATTGGCGATGTAGAAGGGTTGGTGATGACGAAGATCGAAGATCCCCCTCTCCGGAGCCCAGAAAGGACTCCAGATCTGGCCTCCCAATGAAGAACAGGAGACGGCGGCGGCTCTGTCTCGTGAAACGCGATAATTCTTTCTCCATGATTTTATCAGGAAAAATAGGATTTTATAGCGTCGGTTTTAGGGTCTGCGGGGCCACCAGGTGGGGACAACCCACCTGGGCGCGCCTGGAGGGGGTGGCGCACCCTGGTGGGTTCTGCCCACCCAGGTGCCCCCCCCTCCGGTGGTTCTTGGCTCCAGAAATTCTCTTTTATTGTATAAAAAATCCTCGCAAAGTTTTGTTCCATTCTGAGAACTTTTATTTCTGCACAAAAACAACACCATGGTAGTTCTGCTGAAAATAGCGTCAGTCCGGGTTAGTTTCATTCAAATCATGCAAATTAGAGTCCAAAACAGGAGGAAAAGCGTTAGGAAAAGTAGATACGACTGAGACGTATCATATAAATAAGCTTAAACAGCACCCATGTTTTCAGCCAAGATAATAACTAACCATGTCGACAATAACTCCTAAAAAAATATTAAATTATATCAATAACATAATCAAGTAGCGAGTCATAATAATACATCTCAAATAGCAGCACGTTGTTAAAACAACCATGATACAATATGACAATAGTGGTATCTCGCTAGCCCTAACATAAATGCAGAGCACCCCCAAAGTTCAAGCAGCTACTAAACATTGTAATTCATGGTAGAAAAGATCCAGTCATGATGCACCCAACATTAGCTACACACAATGCATCAGCATGACAGCAGTGCTCTAAGGTTCTGGCGCTTATTTGAGAAGGTGATGACACAAGATAAAAGTAAATAAATAGTCCCTTCGCAGAGGGAAGCAGTGATTTGCAAAGGTGCCAGAGCTCAAGTTTTTAAAACAAATGTAAATGAAATTTTGAGAGATGCACCCTTCTTGTTTACTTTGTGACCATGAGTTATCAATATCTTCCATGCTAAACACATCAGTATCGGCTCCCAAGCGATAAAGTAAATGTTATTGCTCCATAGGAGTTTTTGTTTGATTATTTGTAAATTCTTTTTGCAATTTGGGACTAGGAACCCCTATTACCACCCCTTTTCTCGTGCAATGGTGAGTGAATAAACACCCATCCTGAGAATAACCCGCTTAGCATGGAAGATACCAACTACCTCTTGTCGCTCTATGAATAATCCAGGCACACAAAAACGATGTTTATTTGAAGTTTTTAGAGGTGGCACATGCAAATTTACTTAGGACGGCGGGGTAATACCACATATAGGTAGGTATGGTGGACTCATCTGGAATAACTTGGGTTTCAGGTTTTTGATGTACAAGCAGAATTCCCACTCAGTACAGGCGAAGGCTAGACAATAGGTTGAGAAGCGACCAGCTAGAGAGCAACAACGGTCATGAACATGCATTATGCATAAGTAACATTGGATGCTAGCATGAGTAGGATATGAACACCATGAACATAAATATCATAGAGGCTATGTTGGTTTTGATTCAACTACATGCATGAACATGTGCCAAGACAAGCCACTCGAATATTCAGAGCAGGATACCATATCATCATACTACATCACAATCATTTTAACGCAATGTTGAGATAAATCATTATACACTCCTCGCTACTTATGCATGGCATGATAAACTATAATCTCTAATTGTCATTGCAATCATGTTTGATCATAATAGGCTGAATCATGGATACTAGGTTAAACATATTTACAAAAACAGAACAAGTCGAGTCCATACCCATTTCCCTCTGCCATGGCCAGTTCATCAAATATCATCATTATTTACTTTCACTTGCACGACCGAACGATTTGAAAATAATAATAGTGCAAGTGTGTCGTGGACTAAGCTGGAATCTACAAACATTTTATTCAAAAAGGAGAAGACAAGGTAATATGGGCTCTTCATTAGATCAACAATAATGCAAATGAGAGTCACTCAACATTTTCGTCATGATCTTCTCCTTGGTATGACTCAATAAAGAGAAAAGAAATTCAGAGAAACACACTGAAATATTTTTGGAGTTTTTGGTTTTTCGTAAACAACTAAATAAAAAGGGAAAAGCAAAAACGAGAAAAACTATTTACACGGGAAAGCTCCCAGCAAGTAAAAGAAGAACAAGGAAATCTTTTTGGGTTTTCTTTTTTTGCTACAACAATTTAAACTAGGAAGAAAAATAAAAAAGAAACAAGAAATATTTTTTTGGATTTTCTCAAAGTTTTTCAAACACACAAGAAGAAAGCGAGAAAATAAATTTAACATGGATAATACAATGAAAATGTGTGAACACCGACAACTTGAATGAACTGTGTGAACATGAATGCAATGTCGGTGGAAATACGTACACCCACAAGCTTAGGCTTTTGCCTAAATTGGTAATCAGTCAGTAGCCTGCGTAATGGTCAGAGTGGTAGCTCATGGAGGCTCTTGGTGCGGATGCCTCAGCCCGCCATGCAGCCACAACCGCTGCGTTATGAGCTTGGGCCTCGCTCTCAAGAACATAATATCTTCCCCTATTGTGGCCATTAAAGAGAGCAGGTGCAGGCAAATATGAGTCCACCACGGAGTCCTTATTAAAAAGCAATTTATAAGTGAAATTATGAGGATCACCTCTAAGGATCTTATGACGTTTCATAGCATAGAAGTCTAGGTATTGCGTGAGTAAAATAGGATCATAGGGCAAGGGTGAAACACCCAGCTCTCTTGCTAAGCGTGTGGTATAAATTCAACCATAAAAATATCCACTACCAATGTTGTGTTGCAACCTACGTGCAACAATCACTCCAAGATTATAACTTTTGTCGTCGGTGAGTGCGGTGCGCATGAGGCTCAAGTCTGGAGCACAAAGTGTACTACAATCTTGTTTGCCTACAATACATTTTTCATTAAATAATGCGAAGTACTGGATTGCGGGAAAATGAATGCTCTTTATTCTACCTTGCGTCACTCCCCTAGTCTCACCATAGCAAAGACTAGTCAAGAATATTTCAAACTCAGACCTTGGCGGTTCATCGAGCGAACCCCAGAATGGAATTTTGCAGTGGTGAGTGAATCTCTCTAAAGATAAGGTAAATGGATTTTCATACAGTTTAAATGACACCCTAGACTCACAGGAATGGAATTTAAATCATTTGACAAATGATTCAGTGAGAGTGAGGTGTTGGTTGCACTTGTCTGAAATGTAGGGACCGAGATCGGCATTGTGAACATGCTGCTCAAATTCGTCCTTAATGCCCACGCTCAACATATAATTGTTGCAGGCCATAAGCATGTTTTCGTGGAGGCATCTCGAATGGAACTTTCAGTTGGTTCAACATAAGACCGATGAGTGGAGCTGCTACTAGAAGATGCCTCTGAGGATCTCCTCCTCAAAGAACTCCTTTCAAAAAGGTTCATCATATTTGCATACAATTTTCTGAAGAAAAAAAATTGTGTCACAAAAGTTTGTTAACAAAACTTCACAAGATTGGTAGCAACTACTCATATGGATGTATAGAGGCCATCGCAAGCATTCAAACTATTTAGAACTCTAAGAATTCAACATGCAAGCTCATCTACAACAGCACCAAGAGTAGCTAATTATTCAAAATATAAACCACTAAAGCAAAAACTAATTGGACACATGGAAGAGTCACATACCAAGCAACAATCCCCCGAAAACAGTTTCGGAAACGGAGCTTCGAGTAAGGAGATCGAAATCTGCGGGTTTGAGAGCAAGAACACGAAAGAGAGAGCAATGGTGATTTTTTTTCTGGAGGTAGGTGATGATGTGGGATGAAGGGATAAGTGAGGGGGGCCATGTGGGGACCACAACCCACCAGGGCGCGCCTGGGGGTCCTGGCACACCCAGGTGGGTTGTGCCCACCTGGTGCACCTCCCTCTGACATTATTTGCACCAAAAATTCTTAAATATTCAGAAAAAATCGTATTAAATTTTCAGAGCATTCTGAGAACTTTTATTTTTGGGTCATTTTTTATTGCACGGAAAATTCAGAAAACAGATGAAACATGGCATTTTATTTTATTTAACTAATAAAAACAGAAAACAAAAGGTAGGGACAGAAGGTAGTGCTCACTAAATTCATCAACTTCATACCTCTCAAAAATGATCCATTAATAAGGTTGATCAAGTCTTATTAACAACCACTTTCGATTAGCATGAAACCGAAGAAATTTCGTAAATCACTAAGTTACCTCAACAGGGATATGAATCTCCCAAACAATAAGCATTTCATATTTCTTTTTCACAGTATGTAGAGGTAGTTCAAAACTTCCAATAGTGATTGTCAGAAATTTTTCAATAACATTAATACCATTCACTTGGAATTGTTTCTTCGGAAAGTGGACCGTATGCTCATTACCATTGATATGAAATGTGATCTTGCTTTTATTGCAATCGATAACAGCCCCTACTGTATTCACGAAGGGTCTGCCAAGGATAATCGACATATTGTCGTCCTCAGGCATCTCAAGGATAACAAAGTCAGTCAAAATAGTAACATTAGCAAAAACAATGGGCACATCCTCACAAATACCGATAGGTATGGCAGTTGATTTGTCAGCCATTTTCAAAGATATTTCAGTAGGTGTGAGTTTATTCAAATCAAGCCTTTTATATAAAGACAAAGGCATAACACTAACACCAGCTCCCATATCATATAAAGCAGTTTTCACGTAGTTTCTTTTAATGGAGCAAGGTATAGTTGGTATTCCCGGATCTCCAAGTTTTTAGGTACTCCATCTTTAAAAGTATAGTTAGCAAGCATAGTGGAGATTTCATCTTCCGGTATTTTTCTCTTATTGGTGATGATGTCTTTCATGTACTTTGCATAAGGAGGCATTTTTAAGATATCAGTCAAGCGAGTACGTAAAAAGCCTGGCCTCGGCACTTCAGCAAAGAGTTCAAATTCTTCATCATCTTTATTTTTAGTTGACTTAGGTGGAAAGGGCATAGGTTTTTGAACCCATGACTCTCTTTCCTTACCTTGTTTTCTAGCTACAAAATCTGTTTTATCATATCTTTTATTCTTGGGTTGTGGGTTATCAAGATCAACAGCTAGTTCTATCTCAACATCATTGTCTGGTTCTTTATCTAGTTTGAGTTTCTTCATGAACCTCATCATTATCTTTTTCATTATCAAAAGGTGAGTGTTCACGACCAGATTGAGTTTCAGCATCAGAGATAGAAACTTCATTGTCATTATCAGGAGGTTTGTCTACTTCGGGTTCACTAGAGGCATGCAAAGTCCTACTATTTTTCTTCTTCTTTTCATTTTTAGAAGGACTAGGTGCATCAGTGTTAATTCTTTGAGAATCTTATTCAATTCTCTTTGGGTGTCCCTCAGGATAAAGTGGTTCCTAAGTCATTTTAACTCCTCTTGCTACTCTAACAGCAAGGTCACTTATATTATTGTTCATTTCATCAAGCAACTCCCTTTGAGATTTAGCAACTTGTTCTAATTGAATTTGAACCATAGAGGCATGCTTTCCTACACCTCTAACATCATCAGAGTTGTATTTCAATTGTTTCATAACATTTGCATTGAAGTGATCTTGCTTTCTAATGTAATTATCAAACTCATAAAGGCATTGACTAGGATGTTTATTATGAGGATCATCACTATCATTGAATTTCATTAAAGAATTTACCTCTACCACCAAGTGTATCAAGCCCATGTATTTCTTCAATAGGTGGTAAATTTTTAACATCCTTGGCTTTAATACCTTTTTTCTTCATAGATTTCTTTGCCTCTTGCATATCTTGAGGACTGAGATATAAAATACCCCTCTTCTTCGGAGTGGGTTTAGGCGGTGTTTCAGGAGGATCCCAATCATCATTTTTCAATATGTTATTCAAATAATTCTTCAGCTTGCTCAATACTTCATTCCCTGAAAATACAACCAGCGCAACTATCTAGGAAATCCCTAGAAGCATCGGTTAGTCCATTATAGAAGATATCAAGTATTTCATTTTTCTTAAGAGGATGACTAGGCAAAGCATTAAGCAATTGGATAAGCCTCCCCCAAGCTTGTGAGAGACTCTCTTCTTCAATTTGCACAAAATTAAATATTTCCTGCAAGGCGGCTTGTTTCTTATGAGCAGGGAAATATTTTTCAGAGAAGTAATAAATCATATCCTGGGGACTACGCACACAACCAGGAGCAAGAGTATTGTACCAAGCTTTATCATCACCCTTTAATGAGAACGTAAATAATTTGAGGATATAGTAATAGCGTATCTTCTCATCATGAGCAAAAAGGGTGGCTATGTCATTCAACTTAGTAAAGTGTGCCTCAACAGTTTCAGTTTCATAACCATGGAAACGATCAGATTCAACCAAAGTAATTAACTCTAGGTCGACAGAGAATTCATAATCCTTATCATCAATAAAGATAGGTGAAGTAGCAAAATTAGGATCACATTTCATCCTAGCATTCAAAGATCTTTCTTTATACTTGCATAATTATTTATCTAGATCATCTCTATCCTTACAAGCAAGAATATCTCTAGTTGCCTCCTCACTCATAGCATAACCTTCTGGTACCTTTGGCAATTCATATCTAGGAGGGCTAGTTCTAATAGGTATTTCAAGACTTTCATATTCAAGCTCATCATCAGTTTCAACAATATCATGTTGTCTTACTCTAGCAATTTGCTCATCAAGAAATTCACCTGGTGGCACATCATCAACAAGAAAGGAACTAGCATCATCATGAGTAGCATTCATAGCAGAAGTAGCATCATCAATAACTTCCGACATATCAGAATTAATAGCATGTGGTGGTATTGCAAGTTTACTTATAAGAGAAGGTGACTCTAAAGCAGAGCTGGATGGCAGTTCCTTACCTCCCCTCATCTTAGAGGGAAGAGGCTTAGTCCTAGCATCCTTCAGATTCTTCATAGTGATAATTTGATAATAATTCCAAGTGACTCAAAAAATATAGCTATGCTCCCCGGCAACGGCGCCAGAAAAAGGTCTTGATAAACCACAAGTATATGGGATCGCAACAGTATCTGCAGCAAAGTGATCAGTAGCACAGTAATATGATAGTTTTAATAATAGTAGCAATAGTAACGGTAACAGTGATAGCAACGGTTTTGTAGCAATAACAATAGTAACAGCAGTAGTGACTTTAGCAAGAACAATATGTGGGAAAATTGTAGGCATTGGTTCGGAGATTCGTTAGATGATATTCATCATGAGACAGTCATAACCTAGGGCGATACGGCACTAGCTCCGGTTCATAAATATAATATAGGCATGTATTCCGTAAATAGTCATACGTTCTTGTGGAAAGAACCTGCATGACATCTTTTGTCCAACCCTCCCGTGGCAGCGGAGTCCTATAGGAAACTAAGGGATATTAAGGCCTTCTTTTAATAGATAACCGGAACAAAGCATTAACACACGGTGAATACATGAACTCCTCAAACTACGGTCATCACCGGGCGTGGTCTCGACTATTGTCACTCCGGGGTTGCCGGATCATAACATGTAGTAGGTGGCTATAACTTGCAAGATCGGATCTAGAACATGGATATAATGGTGATAACATAAATGGTTCAGATCAGAAATCATTGCACCCAGGCCCAAAGTGACAAGCATTAAGCATGGCAAAGTCATAGCAGCATCAATCTCAGAACATAATGGATACTTAGGGATCAAGCCCTAACAAAACTAACTCGATTACATGAAGAATCTCATCCAACTCCTCACCGACCAGCAAGCCTACGAAGGAATTACTCACTCCCGGTGGGGAGCGTCATGGAATTGGTGATGGAGAAGGGTTGGTGATGAGGAAGATCGAAGACCCCCCTCTCCGGAGCCCCGAACGGACTCCAGATCTGGCCTCTCAATGAAGAACAGGAGACGGCGACAGATCCGTCTCGTGAAACGTGATAATTCTTTCTCCCTAATTTTTTCTAGAAAAATAGGATTTTATAGCGTCGGTTTCAGGGTCTGCGCGGCCACCAGGTGGGGACAACCCACCTGGGCGCTCCTGGAGGGGGTAGCAAGCCTTGGTGGGTTGTGCCCACCCAGGTCCCCCCCCCCTCCGATGGTTCATGGCTCCATAAATTCTCTTTTATAAAAATCCTCGCAAAATTTCATTCTATTGCGAGAACTTTTATTTCTGCACAGAAACAACACCATGGTAGTTCTGCTGAAAACAACATCAATCCGGGTTAGTTTCATTCAAATCACACAAATTAGAGTCCAAAACAAGAGGAAAAGCATTAGGAAAAGTAGATACGACGGAGACATATCAACCACGTCGACAACATTCTTCTTATTTTTTGTTTTGTATATTTATTTTTATCGATTCTTGATTACTTCTGTTCTATTCTACTCCATTTCAATACATGTAAATGTTTTAACATTCACCCATATCCTAAATTCATGAAAACAATTAATATCCGCAAATATTATTAGAAAATCATTAAAAAATTAAAATTGTGTGAGACTTCTTAAATTTTATAATAGTTTTAAATATTTGCAAAAGAAATATCAAGCAGTGAGTAACTTTGTTTCTGTGTTTCCTATAACTCTTTTGTCATACCAGCCCTTAGACGGTAACTAAATGTTGTGAAATATTGAATGCATCATATGTGTTGCCACTAATACTAAGCCCATTAGCATTTCACTATTTGTTTTCATGAATGAAAAACACAAAAATCCTAGCTTACTTTCGTAGTCGATTTTTGGCCAATGTAACATTTAGAGAGCCATCATGGAAAAAAAGAAACACTAAAGATATTATAATTGGTGTTCCTGAGCTAGTCATATTTATGACCCTCCATCCCCATCGACATACATGTGGTGATTTTGTGATGGGAGACCCACTTTTTGCTCGACTCACTAGCTTTGGTACATTGTTGTTGCTGTCGATGGTGGTGGAGATGATATCTCGGGTTGTCCTCATTCGGAATCTTACCATCCTAGCAGTTTTGCTTAGTAAGAGCGCCAAAAGAAAACAACCCATCAAAAATTGACACAATGGAACACCAAAGATGAACAACCATGAAAAGACATGACCAACATCATCACATGATAGATCTGGTAAGATCTTATTACCTTCTCGCATGTGATTGCCAAGGCGGCTAATCCTCGAGAAGCACCGGCTCTGGTTGCTCCATGCAAAGTATGGTGACGCTCTATATGCCTCAGCAGACTATGCCATTGTTGGCAACATCATCTGAACCACCATTTGCTGCAAGAGCAGAGAGCCTAGGAAGGGAGATGAGCGTGCCGACCTAGTTACAATTTGCAAGTGTTTGCTTGACAATTTTCCGCATCAAGCGACAAATAGGCATATTATCCTATTCCACGCTCACTGCATAGAATAGTAGTCAAATGGTATTCTTCCCGTAGGGACAACACACATGGCTTGGCCCAAAAAGTGTAACAGAGTGTAGTTGGTTCCATTGGTTTTCTTACTTTTTTTCTATTCTTGTCTGTACCATTTTTTGTTAGTTTTCTGTGTTTGCTTTTTTCTCGTTTTCTTTTTACCATTTTCATATTTCATTTTCTGATTCTTTTCTTCTATTTTACCACTTTATAATACATGTACATTTTTCATAACTCACCAACATTTATAAATCCCTAACCATTTTATTATATGTGACTATTTTCTAAATTTGTGATAAAATCTTAAATCGTGATGTTTATATAATATATAAATATTTTTAAAGTATTTGTGAACATTTTCAATTTGTGACCAGGTTTGGTTTTCTAGGTGGCTAAAACTCTTTAATCATGCCATCCCCAAGAAGGTTATTTAATATGAATGAAACATTGAATATGTCATGTGTGATGTCCCTAGAACTGAGCCCATTTGCATTTCATGATTTTGTTTGTTGGATGAAAAAGTCCTAGCTTATTGCCTTATTTCGTATTGTCCATTGCATCTTTTTCCAAAAAAACCATAAAAATAAAGAAATACAAGAGATATTATAGCAAATGTTTCTAAGCTACCCATATTTATGACCAACAATCCCGTCGAAATCAAAATTTAAGACACATATATGTTTTCATAGATAACAATACATAGTAGAAAAATAATATAATAAAAAAACAATCACATCCCTAAGCCCAATCCATCGGTCTTTCTTTTGCCAAGGCGGAAAAAAACATGTTGCGCACTTAGCCAATTCGGTCCGGACATACCTTTCATGGTACTAACCTAGAAACAATAGACATACAGTACTCGCTATGTTTCAAAGCTAGCTACACTTAGGACCCACCAACCTCGTCGAGATCAAAATATCAAAGACCATATATATATAGGTAAAAATAGGTAAAATATAGGGTGAAATTACTATTATTTACAAGAATATAATAGAAAATAATACCATACTAGCATAATTTTAGTCCTCGTCGTTGATAGTGGTAAGATGATCTGGCCAACCATGTGGTCGTTCCCATCCGCATACATAACCATCATGCTAGTTTTGCTTAACAAGGGAGCCCGATGAAAAGAACATATCAAATGTTATCACTATTGAACACCATAGACAACACACCATGGAACACATGGCCAGGACCATCTTAGCATAGATTTAGTAAGATCCGGTTAACCTCTCACATGATATTTCCGTGGAGGAATTTCATCAAGCAACACTGACTCCTGAGTCGGCTGCTCCATTGGTAACATTGTGAGGCACTATAGGCGGTGGAGGACGACACCTTGGCTAGTAACATGATGTCCACCACCATCAGTAGCAATAACTGCAAGCCCAAGCATATGAGCTGAGTGCCCCGGGCTAGTTACAATCTGCAAGTGTTTGCTCGACTATTTGCCATATTAATTGAGCGGCAAGTAAGAGGAATTTCATTTTTAGGCTCGTTGCATAGAATAGTAGTCAAATGGTATTATCATCACCTGGACAACGCATGTGAGCATTCTCTAGTAGCATAATTGAGAGTAGCTGATTCCATTGGTTTTATTCTGGGTTTTTCATTACTAGTTTTTATAGGTTTCTTTGATTTCTTTTTTATGATTTCATGTTCTGGTTTCGTATGTTCTTTTTTATTGCACTCCAATGCATGAACATTTCTGAAAATTTAACAACATTTCTAAATCCATGAATATAAATTTAATCCACAAACATTTTTAAGATTCACGAACCTTTTAAATTCATGAAGATTAATTTAATTTACAAATTTTCTTAATATTTTTGAACATTTTCAAAATCTGGTAAAAAAATTGTTTTCCCCCTCCCTAAAACTGTTTTGCCATACTGTCTGAAAGAAGGTAACTTAATATCACAAACATTTAATGTTTCATGTGTGATGTCCCTAATATTGAGCCCATAGGCCTTATTGCCTTTTTTGCTTTTGTCCAATGTATATTTTGTCGAACCATCATGGAAAGAGAAAAACACAAGAGAAATTAGATCGGTATTCGTGAGCTAGAATTATATATGACCGTCCAACCCAGCCAAAAGTCAAAATATGATAAACCAATATGTTTTAATATATAAGAACAAAGAGCATAGATATAATATAAAAATCATTCTCATTCCTATGCCTAACTCATCTATCTTTCTTTCTCCCAAGGTGAATAAAAATCACCATTGTTATACTATTAGCTAGTTCGGTCCAGACATAAATTTTGTGGAAGTGACAAAAAAAGAGAGATATTGTAGTGGAGCTGTGATACATCCATTTTGCATCTCTATTTTTTATTATAATGTACTCTTTATCAGTGATATTTTGCACATTACAACTCCATTACAATGCCTTTTTCTCTTCAATTTAATATTTCTATGCCACAACTCCACTATCGAGTCTTTGGACGGCCCAAGGCCTAAAATGTTGAAAAGTTGCTCATGGTTATCTTATGGTATATCATAATCAATTGAAATCATTAAGTCAAACATGGGAATATTTCACCTTTCTTCCATGAAGGTAAGACTAAAATACGACAAACTGGTAGAATTCAAGATGTCGTAGTGGAAGAACAACAGAAAAGCTCCCCATGTAAACCAGGCCTAGCTTGCAATATTGAGGCAATCTGATTCCGATTCAAAGCCCGTGTGATGTTGAGACATGTCCAACCTGAAATGTATTGGGCATAAAAAAATTATATTCATTATTAACAGAGTCATAAAGAAAACATGCCAGCTTGGTGCCATTGTTGCAACTTCTCATCTCTAACATATTGATGGTGTTTAGCATAGTGGATAAAACAAGGCAAGCAAAATACTTATGTTACATATCCTCTTTATATTCCCAAATATATATGAAGTGTTTAGGTGGGATGATGTCTTCAGTAAGACACTAGTAGGAAAAGGGTCATTCGAACCGGTTCGTAAGGGCCATTTGTACTGGTTCACGAACCGGGACTAAAGGGTCGTAACTAAACCCCTCCACCTTTAGTCCCGGTTCGATCGGGAACCGTTACAGATAGTGCTCCACGTGGCCGTAGCGGCTGGCCAGGCAGGGGTACCTTTTGTCCCGGTTGGTGCCACCAACCGGGACCAAAAGGCCTCCACGCGTCAGCAGTTCAGGGGCTGGGTTTGTTTTTTTCTGAAAGGGGAGGGGTGTTTGTGGGGTTTTGTAGGGTTAATTAGGGGGTTTCATATATTGTGTTAGCTAGCTAATAGAGAGGAGTGTCCTCTCTTATCTCCATGCTTGGTCGACGCTACGTATAGAGAGGATTCGACACACTAGCTAGCTAGTAAGCAAATGAAGGAAACCATTAAGTACAGAAGATCGTCATGAACACAGAGAAGTGATCGACCTCTCCTGCTCCGATAGATTGGTCGAACAACAAGTTTTGGTATATCTATCAGACGCTACTGGCTAAGATCTCTTATGTCCCCTAACATCTGAACTCAACTTCCACATGGTATTCTCCGTGTTTGTCGATGACGTGGTCAAGAAAGAATCCCGCCAATTCCTCTTGAATTTCTCGTATGTGATCTTGTGGTAGTAGTTCATCCTGCGTCTGCCACATCTAATTTCTAGAAGGGGGTCAATACATATATATGAATGAAAGTGAACACAAATGATGGTAATAAAAAAATTTGTAAATATTATTGCTTATGCACTTCATATTGTTGTTTAGAGTAGCCCCGCTCATAGGTGGTGTGGTGGATGAACACGCAAATGTAGTATCCACACAAATCATTCCCGGGTTCTTGCCACAACCACTTTACAAGAAATAGAGATCAATCAAACTGATAAGCAAGCATGCTAAATGGTAGTGATGAAACTAGCTAGAATCAATGGGAGATGCGCGGAACTAGCTAGTAGCTAGTACTTACTTTTGGGTGGTTAAATCGCAGTTGCGCCGGCAGTCTTGGAGCTTGTGCGGTGAACTTTTTCCAAACCCTGCCAGACAAAGAAAACTGGATGGAGGGAAAATGATCACCCCCCTCACAGGTCAACAATCGGTGGAAGCCTGAGTGAAACAGAGGAAATTGGGCCAATAGGCGTGGGGCATGAAGCTATCGTCCAAACCACCCTGAAGGGCACGAGGGCATGGGAGGCGGCAATAGAAAACCTTCCGAACCCCCCGCGAATAACCCGGGAGAAAGGGCATGCCTCGACCATGGTTTTTAGGTAGCAAGAGACGTGGCATACGTCTATGAGGGAGCTTCCCTCCAGTTTTCACACCGACAGTTCAATTTCATGAAAAGGGAAGTGAATGCCAAAGCTACCTATCAGGGGGATTCAAGGCCACTTAGATGGTCAGAAGTTTCTTTCGGCTTTGACTCAAAAGACTTCTCAAAAAACACTTCCACCTTGGGACGGCTTGCTCTAGTAGTAATATCCGAGCATCCAGAAAGCTGGTTGACGAGGGCGTAGGGCTAAACCTCCTTTCTCCCCATGTATTGAAAAACATGCAAATACTGTTGTGTTGGCCACGACTAACCCAGCCTTCCTGGGAGCTACGCATGGCCACACTATGTCGTTAGGCCAGATTTCCCTCATGCCGGTGACAAGAACAACTACAGATTTGGACGTTGCTAAATTCAGGATACCTTACAATGTTAACCTTGGTCACCCAGCCCTGGATAAATTTATGGTAGCATCCCACTACGCCTATATGACGATCAAAATAACATTACCGAAAGGGCCTATATCTGTCCCTGCTCACCTCCCTGATGGCGTGATATGCACCAAAAAGATGTACCTGGCTGCTATCGCCAAGGAAGGGATTACCAGGAATGAGGAGCCCACTCTCCTAAGCCCTCGAAGGGCGAGGATCATCACGGAGGTTGCTGTCACCACAAAAAACATCCCCCTCAGGGATGATCCTAGCCAAGTCATTAAGATTTGGGACCAACTCGATCCCAAATTGGAAAGCGCGCTCATCTCCTTCCTGCTGGCTAATACCGACGTGTTTGCTTGGCAACCGTCGGATATGTCCGGGCTTTCCAGGCAGGTGATCGAGCAATACTTATGCTTATGTCCGGGAGCAAGACCCATTAAGCAAAAAGTTCGGCGCCAGGTGCCTGACCAGAAGAAGTTTATACAAGAAGAGGTCGAAAGGCTACAAAAGGCAGGCTTCATCTGGGAAGTTCTGCACCCTGACTGGATAGCCAACCCCGTGGTACTTCCCAAAGCTAATGGAGATAGGAGAATGTGTACAGACTTCAGCGATATCGGGACGCCATGTTGGTACTCGCTCTCAGGATCGATCATATTAAACCACGACGAACACGCACACACACAAAACTTATAGCCAAGCCACAAAGATTCATATCCTGTGTTACCCAATCTACATGAACATATCCCCCTAAAAAATAATAGTAAGTGTACACTATTCTCAAATCATATTCATCCTCTCAAATTTCTCCTTGCGTACATAAACGCATGCCCAAGCTGTAGAGAGACAAATATGAGCAACAATAGTGTAAGTGTGTGTCACTGATTAATCGAGGCACAACCCGGCAAAACCATCATACGTATGAAATATCTTCTCATGCATATTAGTGCTTGCTAGTTGAATAAATGATATAATCAGGTTCTAATTGGAATAGATCTAGATAAACAATAATTGTAAATATTGTGTTATTATATTTCCCATTAGGATATCCATTACTAAAGTATTCATGGGGGTCCTTTTAGTTTGTAGGTTGATAAACATGAAGTAATGATACCATGTCGGGTGACAACCAGTTTCATGTGATGCATAATATTGGAGTAAGATTCTATAAATTTCTTTGATTGATTGAATGTGCATATATATGTGATTATTTATTCCTGGCCATGGCCCTTTCTTTTATGTAGCTAGTCTTCTGCTATTAATATATGCATCTGAATCAAACATTAAAAAGTTGAAAAGTTGCTCATGCTTATCCTATTGTATATCATAATCAATTGAGTCATTAAGTCAAACATGGGAATATTTCACCTTTTTTCCACTAAGGTGAGACTAAAATATGAAAACGTGAGAGTACCCCACCCCCACCCCCACCCCCACCCAACATGAGGCCACCGCCTCGGCGTGCACAGACCATCCACCCAACCAGGGGCAATTGAGTCCTCGGTGCCACCCACACCGGTAGCCACATAGGTTCTTCTGGTGGATGCCCTCTAGCCGACAAAAAGAACAGGGTTGGAGGAGCGTGCCACAATGATAAAATCCTATTCGCCCTTGAATCGCCTGCAGAGAGTGATGCGAGAAAAAATCGCAGGATCGAACTATCAATTTCTTCTCTATGCTATGGTTGATCTTGCGCCATATCCTGATCTCGGTGAGATCTAGTCCAGCTGGTAGAAATGACTTTTGTAGCTTCTAACAAGGTAAATTTTGTTTCTTGGATGAACGTAGCGTGAGGATTTTTAGAGATTAATTTGAAGAGGTCATTAGCATACTTAGGAGGTTGGCCTTGGCCACGTAGTACATTCCAAGAGCAGACAAGAAAACTAGTTTGTGAGAGAAAAAATTTCTGTGCACCACGACAGGAGAGGATTGTTAATTCAATGATATGAGGTCACTAAACAACTGATTGCGTAAGGATGGGCGATCGAAAGGATACATATACCTAACTTAGCGAGACAGGGGCGTTAAATATCTGACGTTCCATTGACATGGTTTACTGGCTGTTTCTTAGGCAATAACGTTCTTGTGTTGTCGGATGTGATGTTGGACCTAAAATTTGTATGGTCCAAAGGACGATATTTGTGTGAATAAGAACGAATTAACAGGTAAGACTATAATTCCCCTAAGAAAGGAAAGATTCTGATTCACAGAAAAACATGAAGGATTTTTCATAGATATTTGTATAATATCTATATCTGGCAGTGTGACCAGCGTATTTGCGCAGCTATATTTGATATATATTAGTCGTTGTTGCACTACTAGGGAAAAGCTTATACACAGTCGCTTACTAGTAGCGCGCTATATTGACCCGCGCTACAACTAGTTACTAATAGCGCGCTATATTGACCCGCGCTACTAGTAAATATTATTAGTAGCGCGTGACCCAATAAAACACGCTACTAGTAAATATTCTCAATCGTACCCCACAGACAAGCCATAGTAGTAGCGCGAATTGTACAACACGCGCTACTACTAATAAAATAGCAGTAGCGCTTGAGGTACAACCCTCGCTACTACTGTCGGTCGACGAAACCCGCCGGTTGACCGTAATTAGTAGTAGGGCGAATTTGCTGAGCCGCGATACCACTACCACGGGCACCCATCCCTCTACCTCGCACCGCTCATAGAAAATCCCACTCTCTCCCTCAAAAAAAATCCCTCTCTCTCGCCCGTGACACCCCCTCTCTCTCCCGCGACCCCAAAACTTAGCTCTCTGCCCTCATTCTTCGCCCACCCTCTCCTCCTCACCTCATATTTTCTTCCTTTTTCTGCAGGTCGCCATGGCGCGGACGGTGACGACGGCTGGAGTCGCGCACCTCCGTAGGACGGGACGCTGCCATGGAGATGGAGCTCCTTCTCCCCACGACGCAGAGGCCCAGAGCCTCCCTCCTTCTCCGGTGACTTGTTCTCAGGCCCCACCGCCTACCTTTGCCCCCCATCTCTCTGTTTCAGATCTATCCACCAACCCATGATACATGGCAAGTTAGGGAGTTGTTGCAGTTTGAGGTTAATCACCTTGATCGGCTGCTGTTTAATTAGGGTTGATTAGATTAATTAGCTCAGTTTGATTCTAGAGTTTAGGAATGAATATATGGGTATGACATGCTCTCCAAATTTATAGGATTGAAGTATTGTGTTGCTGCATTCAAGTGATCTACAGTTTTAGGCCCTGTTTGATGGCAAAGTCTTGGATAACCCAAAGTATTTGAAAACTACAGTTTTGACATACAGAAGTTTTCTAGAGTATTGAGAATACTGCAAACATGTTTGGCTATTGCTTACATAAAACATAAATTAGCAAGTGTTCACAGTTGCAAACACGCATGTATGTACCAAGCTCCCTATTCGTTGCATACTTGGACAACCGCATACATAAACTTGAAAGGCCATGCTCATAGCTGGCTTACCAAAAGCGGGGGCAGTTGAACTACCAGGAGCAAAGCTACCGGCTGCGCGTGGGCTGGAACACTCCGCCATCATCAGCGTCAGCGTCGAGGGTCACCACGGGAACATCCACGGTGGTGCCGACGGTGCACCAACACCACTAACTCAGAATAGCAAACAAAGCTCAGTCCACTTATAAGCAATGATTGTGCATGATGCATCCATCCATTCTATCGGAGAGGCTGTGTTAATTACTTAATTTTTCTTCTTGTGCTAAGATTGATAGCATCAAGTATTATATGCTTTTGTTTATCAAGTAGAGCCTTGTGAGATAGATGTGCGTGCCACCGTCCTTGAATGGGGTGCCTGTTCGACTGCTTCCGCGCGGCCGGCGGCAAGCCGCGCCCGCGCCCAGCTCGTCTCCTCCTCCATCGCCCTGTCCGCCAACCCCAAGGTTTCTTCTTGTTCTTCTGTCCTGCCTCACGCGGAACCCGTGTGTGCCGTTCCCGGACACGGATCAGCTAGCTGTGGGGGTGCGGAACCCATGCTGAATTTTGTCTGACTAGTGACGCATGTGCATCAGTTTCAGCGTTTTCAGTACACAAAGAGGGATTATGTCTTTATATGCAGTCGAAATACATGATTCAGTCCAATACTGGTTGTACAGTTAGCTTCCCTCGAAATTCATGATTCGTATTGGGTTAATAATCTGCAGCTAGTTGTATTTTTAATTCACTAGCCTTTTACTTATACATGAGAGAAGTGAGAAGCTAAGTCAATAGGAGCTAAACTCAACCCTTGGCTTGTTACGTGAGCTCAAACTAGTACCTACTACCTAGTGAGTGTTTCATGTACTGAACTTGGATTTTGGGTGTTTTTGTAACATCCATGTAAGGTGCATAGCAGACCTATTGTATGCTAGATCCTTTGTTTAACCAAATTAGTTAGGGATGATAGCCCATTCATGAGCAATATTGCGAGATGTGGTTGCCTTTTAGAGAAAATCTTGACAGCAAGATTATATCTGAAAAATGAGTTAGCTAGGCTCAGAATTTTGAGTTGGCCCCTTTACGTATGTTTTAGATAAAGTTTCAAGGTTTCTTTAGAGCATTTATTTGTGTCATTTGGATGTACGGTTTGAGAGCAGCTATCAGTTTAGTTTGCTGTCCCGAAATATATGTTCCTGGGTACAGTATTTTGATATGGGAGATTAGGCCTTGTTAGAGGTGGTATTAAAATAAAGTTACAACAGGAAAATTTTAGAGGCTGTTCTGTAGATACTTAAACACATATCACTTGTCAGGTTTCGTTCGGTATATTAAATCCTATGAAATTATCAAAGTGGGCTGTACTATGTTGGACAGAATTTTATATTTGGACTTTGGTGAATGTAACCAGACATATACTCTCAGATTTTGTCATAGTTGATGGTATGAGGACTTATAATGTGATAAAGTATATACGTTGTTGCAACACCAAAATCAGTGAAATATATTTCCTTTTTTTGCTGCTGAAATCTTGACTCCATAAAGTAAGGATTTAGATAACATCCTATGTTCAGAGTTCAGTTCTTTTCTTATCTGAAACTAAGATATTTTACAATGGACATGATGGATGTTGCAGGTTCATTGATGACAGCCAAGGGTTCATGCTCGGAAACGACTACATCTTGCTCCATGTTGTCGGCTCAGCTAAAGTCCTTAATCATGAGGAGATGGGACACGTCGATTGTTAGAGTACACTTGACAGGTGCATTTTGTGAAATTCTAGCCAAAAGATTGATAGCATGCTTGCCTGCTTGTTCTTTTCAGTTCAAATAAATGTTCCTTTTCTTATTGAATCCAAAGTAGCTAGCGGATATCAAGTAAAAGGTTGTTGATTGTCCCAAAGTTCTTTCCTCTACAAAAGAGTGTAATCTTAACCAATGATTGTTTCCAACATGCAAGGACGTGACCACATAAATTTATATATCTTAATCTCATATGCTATCAAGCTTTTCAAGTGCAGTTACCAAGCACCGCTTTTATTTAAGGAAGAAGTTGCTGATTTTTTTATTTAAATAGTTGATACCTAACTAGGTGAACGAGAAAATGTCTTTTCCCTATTCGTGCATGTTTGCTAGTACTATATTTGGTTGAACTGTTGCAATTTGCGTACTAACAAGTTTTCACTTTCCCGACGTGGGCGTAGAGGTGATCGACGCTGACTAGCACGGCCCGGTGGCGCTATGCTCTTCAACCACTCGGAGACGGACTTCACCGTGAAGCCTGGTTGCCACGTCGCATAGATGATCGTCCAGGTGATTTCGATGCCGGAGGTCGCCGAGGTGGAGGAACTTGACGCCATCATCCGGGGGAGAGGGAGGATTCGAGTCCACCGACGTATGAAGTCCGAGCATAGGTAGATACATCTAGAGAATTGGTCTGTTTAGGTTGGTGGTAGACCACTAGGGAAGGTACCCACCTTACGATGATGGTTGTGTGTGTCTGATGTTAAATGGAATCTTGAGATGGTTCTGTGGCATGTTAAATGAAATATTGAGATGGTTCAATGACATTCATTTGTTTTGCATTGGACGTATTACTATTCATGAATACTGCATCTAATTTTTATTTTTTTTAATTCCAAAATTGTTAGTAGTAGCGTGGGGAGGAAACTGAGCACTACTAGTATATAGGATACTAGTAGCGTTGGTTGTTTACCCACGCTACTACTATTTCATTAGTAGTAGCGCGTGTACGTAATAGCAGTAGCTTGGGGGGCACACGCTACTACTAACAAAGTTAGTAGTAGCGAGGGTTTAACCCACACTACTACTGACTATTAGCTGTAGCGCGATACTAGTAGCGCGGGTACCCGCGCTACTAGTACCCATTTTACCCGCGCTGCTAGTAGCCTTTTTCCTAGTAGTGTTGCATTCATCTTGATATAGATAATATGAACACCATTTACATCTCGAGACAACAAAGTTAGATTCTGGCGCAAATTCAATTCCTTTTTATATGAAGTTGCTGGCAAGTACAATGATGTGTGATGGTGAAGGACGAAAAGGATCGTGGTATGTCTCCCATAATGCAAAAAAAAAATTTATCTCTCATAGTATTCTTCATCTTTCGCTATTCCAGTCCTTCTCATCCCTTGATTCTGTCCACAAAGATTTTTTGGAATTTTAGGGAAAATGTAAATATTTATTTCATATACTTGATTCCTTTTTTCATTTCACCGTATTTTTATAAATACCATATCATACCTGATCCATATGCTCGATGTCTTCTCATAATACTCCAATTCACTATCTTGCTTTCCAATGTAAATCAATGTAACTATCATTGAGTGTTGCCGAGATTTGTGAAATGTTCTCTCACTCACCCTCGTCATAACTTGTTATTCTCTGGTGGTGCACATGTGACTGTTTTCTCTAACAGTAGTTTGTCTAGAGAATGTTATCCTATTTAATTTTTCTTATTAGTCAATAATATGCAACAAAAATTATAGGAGAAACATTGTAGCCAGAATGTGTAGCTTGATAAAACACAATCAGATTTATGAAAAAAAATCAATATTTCAAACTTTATATATATTAGTGAATCATTTTATTTATCCACATCATAAAAGATTTATCTAGGATGTATTTTACAAAAGATAAAAAAACTCATATTCTCGATCGACATGATAAAACTGCATATATAATTATTATCACAAATTGACAAATTTCTTGGATCTTTTATGTTTATGATTGGTTGGCGATCTTTGCATCTGTCCCTCTGACAATTTTGTTGATTTTTGTGGCTGTTTCGCTCTGTAGTTTGCGAATGTTTTTTCTATAGCATTTTTTCCTTGGGTAATGTTGCCTTCCTATTACTGTTGGCCTTGCGGAGTTTCTATAAACCTCATGCAAAATTATGTATTCCCTCTGTTTCTTTTTACTCTGAATATTAGCTTGTCTCAAGTCAAACTCTTCAATGTTTGAATAACTTTTACATGAAAAAAATAAATACAAAATTGACATCATTAGATCCATTGTGGAATAAATTTCGCATATTATATTAATTTGGTATCGTAGATCTTGATATTTTCCCTATAAATATATTCAAGCTTTACAAATTTTTGGCCTCGGACAAATATAATAAATGGAGTAGAAACAACCGAGGGAGAACATATATGCCTATTAGAAAGTATTTCCCTTTTTTACCGGTACGCTTTTCCTTGTCTATATGTGCCTCATAGATGCATACCCAAATGGCTAATTTCTCGATGCCTATGTATGCGACCCTTTTTGTGTGTGACCGTTGCTCACTGATTAAAGTCATGAATACCTTTTTTTCTCTTTTAATCTCAACCTTTATAATATTATTTTTTTGAAATTATCTCAACCTTTATATAAGAATCAAGAGATCGTGTATTTTTAAGGCACATCGATTTTGATTATATTTTATTTAGAATTAGTGACATATATTCCTCTTGATATTTAGATTTATGCATCAGTTCTTGCATTTTTGTTTATAAACATTTAATGGTACGTAGTTTGTAATCATTGCATACTGACGTAATTTTCGAATCTTTTAAATCTCAGCCATTAAAAATTCTTATAAACGGTGTCAAAATTGTAGATTATGTGAATGCATGGGATGGCTCGTTTGTCCCTTATTTTAGTAATAGTATATACAGTAATTAATAAAAAGATGTATCCAGCACAGATCGACCTTTGTATTTCATTCATATCGGTGCAATACAGATTACAACCCATTAATGCATGATAAGGAAAGGAAATGACCAAATAAAAACATTGACGAAATATTTAATTTCGTCCACATCCAGGGTAGATGCAGAGCATGTACCAAAGATTGACGCGACGACTTCATTTCAAACAAAACAAAAAATTAACGCGAAGACTTGAGTAGAAGATGCATATGTAAACTAGGCATACGAAACTAGTGTCCATATGCATGCACTGGACTCGGGCTCTGACTGGGTTTGGATCTCAGTACGGGAAGCCGGCGTTGGGTTGATGGAGCCCCTGCTGCACCGTCTCCATCCCGGCAGTGAACTCCGGACGCGGCAGCATCACATCAAGCCATTGATCTATCTCCTTGTCTAGCCCTGCGTCGAACCCCAGCGGCTTAGGCATCGTCATCTGCATCTGCTCCAGATCCATCCCGGCGGCCAACCCCGGCGGCGGAGGCATGTCCTGCACATCCATCCCGGCGGCGACCACGTGAGACGGAGGCAGCGGCGCCATCACCATCTGCTGCATATCCATCCGGGCCTCGAACCCCTGCTCCTGTGGTGGAGGCCCCAGAAACTGGAACTCCATCCCGTCGTTGGCGGTGCCGCTGCTGCTACCGAACTCGAAGGTGTTACCACCGAAGATCTGGGGCGGCGGCGGTGGTGGGGCCACCTCCGCCATGCGGCTCATGTGGGCGTGCATCGCCTCGAGAAGAACCTGGTTGGCGCGATCGGAGACGGCGTCCTTCATCTGCATCAGCGCGGCGAAGAAGGCCGCCATGTCCTCGTCTCCCATGTCGCGCGCCTTGGTGTCGAACCAAGCCGCTATCTGGTCCCCCGCAGAGCGCTCTTTCGCCATGGCCTTGTCCGTGCGCTTGGTCCGCTTCTTCAACTCGGCCAGCTCCGTGCGCAGCTCGTCGAACTCCTGCTGCAGCTTCTCGAGCTTCTCGTCTTCGCCGGCAGCACCCTCCCCGGCCAGCAAGCGGTCGTCGGCAGCGCCCTCCTCCCTCGCGCCAGCCCCCGCAGCCTCCCCCGCCAGGAAGCGTTCCACGACGGAGTCGACGGTGTTAGCGATCGTGTGTACTGCATGTATAGAGGAGTGGGGTTAGTGGTTAGTGCTGCCCTATTCCCACGGCTGGTTCTCGTTTGGTTCAGTTGAGCTGTGTAACTACATATACGTGTAATCTTTGTATCAATGAAATCAAGCGTTGCACAAAACCTTTCTCTCCTACCCTCGCTCTGGTTCTGACATTGTATCAGCCTAAGATCCATAGCTTCCGCTGCCCTCCCAACCTCCCGGCGACCATGAGCTCCTCCTCCCACTCCTCCTCGGCCGGTTCCGACTCCGACGAGGACTTTGGTCTGCCCGTTGCAACCCAAACCATTCCCACCCAAACCATCCAGTCGCTTCGCATCCGTGATCATGTCCTGGTCGTTCTCGACTACGAGAAGGAGAATTACGGGCTGTGGCGCCGCCAATTCCTCGGCGCGCTCGCCAAGTTCGGCCTGCTCGACCACGTCGACGGCTCGCGGGCGCAGGTCTCCTCCGACTGGCATCTCAATGACTTCGCCGTCGTCTCCTGGTACAACGCCACCGTGACGCCCTCGACTCTGGAGATCATCGAGGAGCGCAACGACACGGCGCGTTCCCTCTGGCGCTCCCTCCGGTCGCTCTTCCGCAGCAACCGCCACGCCCGCGCCACCTACCTTCGCGATGAGTTTCACAGTTTCATGCAAGGCGACCTCGCTGTGGTCGAATACACGTCCAAGCTGAAGCAGATGGCCGATCAGCTCGGCGACCTCGGCCGCCATGTGAAGGAACGCGATCTCGTCGACAACGTTCTGCGCGGCCTCGATGAGCGCCTCCAGCACACGATCCCGCACATGACTCGCGGGCGCCCTCCCTTCTTCGTCAAGCTTCGCTCCTTCCTCCTACTCGAAGAGCAGCGTCTCGCTCGCCAGGCGCGTTCCGCCGCCCGCAACGCCCTCATCGCCCAGGCGCAGGCTTTCCATGCCTCGCGCCCGCCACCACCACCGACGGCTCCGGCCCCTCACTTTCCCGTGGCTCTCCTCGGCGCCGGGTCTCCTGCTCCCGGCCCCTCCGGCAACAGCAGCCGGAAGAAGCGCAAGAAGAACGCGCCTAATGGCGCTGGTTCGTCCACCGGCGGGGCTCCTCACCATGGCGGGGCACCTGGTGGCTCCCATGCCGGCTACCGCGCACCGGCGCCACCGCTCCGGCCGTGGCCGGCACCTTTCAGGCCTGGTCCGCCCCGGGGCTCCTTGGCGCCCGGCCGCCCGCGCCGGCCCTGCCTCACGCCCTCCAGGCATCGTACTCCGCTCCCGCGCCGTCCGCGCCCCAGTGGGATCAGGCTGCGTTGATCGCGGCCCTCAACCAGCTCTCGGTGCAGCCTCCGTCCGCGCCCGGGGGCGAATGGATTCTCGACAGCGGCGCGTCCTCGCACATGGGCTTAGGATCCGGTATACTCTCTTCGCCTCCCCATCCCTCCACTCCCTCCACGATCATTGTTGGTGATGGCTCTGCCTTACCAATCACCGCCGTGGGTTCTGCTTCCCTTCCCACAAATTCTCGTTCACTTTCCCTTCTTGACATTCTGATTTCTCCTTCCTTAATTAAGAATCTAGTTTCCGTACGTGCATTCACTCGTGATAATTCTGTCTCTGTTGAATTTGACCCGTATGGCTTTTCTATCAAGGATTTGTCCACCAGGACGGTTCTTCTCCGATGTGATTCCTCCGGCGACCTTTACCCGTTCGTCCGCCCTCATCACTGCCTCACCGCCACCGTCGCCGCCGATTTGTGGCACCAGCGGCTTGGTCATCCGGGCGTCGCCACCCTCGCCAAGGCATCCTCCTACTACAAGTTTAGTTTCAATAAAAGCCCTTCGACGCACTGCGCTGCTTGTCGGACGGGCAAACACACTAGGCTACCTTTCTCTTCTTCCACTACTAAAACTTCATTTCCCTTTGAGCTCTGTCATTGTGATCTCTGGACAAGTCCTGTACCAAATGTATCCGGCTATTTATATTATTTAGTGATCCTTGATGATTTCACACATTATGCCTGGACTTTTCCCATTCGTCGGAAATCTGAAGTTCACCGCCTTCTCACTCTCTTCTATGCCTACGTCCGCACCCAATTCTCCCGCCCCATCCTAGCTTTCCAAACGGATAATGGACGTGAGTTCGACAACATTGCGAATCGCTCTCTTCTCGAGTCACATGGCACCCGCTTTCGTCTCTCTTGCCCCTACACGTCCCAACAAAATGGCAAGGCCGAGCGCATTCTTCGTACACTTAATGACGGAGTCCGCACCCTTCTTCTCCATGCCTCCATGCCACCACGCTGGTGGGCCGAAGCCCTCTCCACATCTACATACCTCCTTAACCGGCGCCCGTGCAAACCTCGGCTCCTCACCACCCCGTACGAGCTCCTTCACGGCCACGTCCCAGACTTCCGTCATCTCCATGTGTTCGGGTGTTTATGTTACCCCAATATCATAGCTATCTCGCCACATAAGCTGGCAGCTCGCTCCGTGGCATGCGTTTTCTTGGGTTATCCCGACGAGCGAAAGGGGTATCGTTGTTACGATCCAACCACCAGGCGCATCCTTTTTTCCCGTCATGTGACGTTTGTAGAGTCTGTTTTTCCGTTCAAAACTCTACCTAATTCCCCTGACGACCAGCTGGATCTAATCTCCGATCCCCCAGCCTCGGATCACGTCGATCACGACCCTCCCCCTGCATGGCCTACATGCCCTTCTCCCGTATCGCCGCACGCCACGTCTCCCCCTCCCTTCGCGGGTGCGCCCACCCCGCCTCCCGACTCGCCCGCTTTGGGCCAGCCCACTACACCTCACGGCTCGGATCAACCGATCCCTGGGCCTCCTTCCCCACACACCGGCCCAGCCGCCGGCTCGTCTTCCTTGCCTGTCGCCCCTCCCCGTCATCCGATGATCACGCGAGCTCGTCACGGCATCTTCCAACCTAACCCTCGCTACGCCGACTCCCTCCTCGCCGCCACACCCATCTCCCCCCTGCCCTCCTCTGTACGCGACGCCCTCCGTGATCCCAACTGGCGCGCCGCTATGCAGTCCGAGTTCGACGCCCTCATCTCCAACGCCACTTGGACGCTCGTCCCTCGCCCTCCCAACACAACTGTTGTGACCGGCAAATGGGTGTTTCGGCACAAGATGAACTCGGATGGGTCCCTGGAGCATTACAAGGCGAGATGGGTTGTCCGCGGGTTTGCTCAACGGCCTGGGATCGACTTCGGCGAAACTTTCTCCCCGGTCGTCAAGCCGGCGACGATCCGCACAGTTCTCACTCTGGCTTGTTCGCGGGGCTGGCCGGTGCACCAGCTCGACGTGAAAAATGCCTTCCTCCACGGCATCCTCGCTGAACAGGTCCATTGCTACCAGCCTGCTGGCTTCGTCGACTCGGCACGCCGCGATCATGTTTGTCGCCTCTCGAAGTCCTTATATGGGCTCAAGCAGGCCCCAAGAGCATGGTTCCAGTGGTTCGCCGGCTTCGCCACCACGATCGGCTTCGCCGCGTCCCGCTCCGACGCCTCCCTCTTCATCCTACGGCGGGGTAGCAGCATTGCATATCTCCTGTTGTACGTGGATGATATTGTGCTGGCGGCCCCTTCTTCGGATCTTCTACGCGACATCGTCTCCAAGCTACAACACGAATTTGCTATGAAGGATATGGGGCCTCTTCATTTCTTCCTTGGCATTCAGGTTCGTCGCACGCCGCGTGGATTTTTCCTCAGTCAGTCCAACTATGCCGAAGAACTCCTTCAGCGCGCCGGCATGACTCACTGTCGGCCAGCTTCAACTCCAGTGGACACCCAGCCCAAGCTTGCTGCGGCCTCCGGCAGTCCAGTTTCCGACCCATCCGAGTACCGGAGCCTTGCTGGTGGCCTTCAGTATCTCACGATGACACGGCCGGATTTGGCCTACGCCGTCCAGCAAGCCTGTTTACACATGCATAATCCACGGGATTGCCACCTCGCCATCCTCAAGCGGATCCTTCGCTACGTTCGCGGGACAGCTACCTCGGGTCTTCTTCTACCCGCGTCTCCCTCGACTGACATTGTGGCGTACTCCGATGCGGACTGGGCCGGCTGCCCGGACACGCGCCGTTCTACGTCTGGCTATTGCGTCTACCTCGGCGGCGCCTTGGTCAGTTGGTCGTCGAAGCGACAAGCCACCGTGTCGCGTTCCAGCGCGGAAGCGGAATACCGCGCCGTTGCCAACGCGGTGGCTGATTGTGTTTGGCTGCGGCAACTTCTCGGCGAACTGGGCTGCTCTCTCTCCAAGGCCACTGTTGTGTTCTGTGACAATATCTCAGCTGTGTATATGTCTACCAACCCTGTTCATCATGGGCGGACTAAGCACATTGAGTTGGACATCCACTTTGTCCGCGAAAAGGTGGCTCTCGGCGAGCTTCGTGTTGTTCATGTACCAACTACTCAACAACTAGCCGACGTCATGACTAAAGGTTTGCCAACCAGCTCGTTTCAAGCTTTCAGGTCCAGTCTCTGTGTCTTACCAGCGGACGACGACTCGACTGCGGTGGGGTGTTAGCGATCGTGTGTACTGCATGTATACAGGATCGTGTGTACTGCATGTATAGAGGAGTGGGGTTAGTGGTTAGTGCTGCCCTATTCCCAAGGCTGGTTCTCGTTTCGTTCAGTTGAGCTGTGTAACTACATATACGTGTAATCTTTGTATCAATGAAATCAAGCGTTGCACAAAACCTTTCTCTCCTACCCTCTCTCTGGTTCTGACAGACGGAGGGGTGGCCGAAGGAGAAGGCCCTGCCGCGGGGAGAGAAGGCGAGGGCGGCCACGTGGGCGCCTGTCAGGACCGCCAGATCCGTGGCCTTGCTGAAGAACCCCTGGCGGCGCTTGGAGTAGCAGACGAACCGGGCATCCTCCTGCTCGATCCGGCGGATGACGATCTTCTTCCGGCCGCTGCTGCCTCTCCGGTTGGGCGCCGCCATTGCTCGCTTTCTCGGTGGGAGGACGAGGAGTGGCTGTGGGTGTGGCTACGTCTCGGGGTCGGGGGGTTTATATAACAAGCGTCCGGAGAGGAATCCCTTCGCTGGGCGACGTACATTAAAACTCGCGATAGGCAATGAGATACGATTGGGTATGCGCTGAGCTGTATACATTAAACTCACGCGTCAAAGGATAACTACGTACACCATATTATTTAGAAACTATTCCTTCGCACCCAAAAGAAAGCGTTCCCTTTTATTCTCTTTTTTTAATGCGATTTGGTATGCTCTAAGCTGAATCGATCGGGACGTGACAACAAAATATTGTTGGACGCACAAAAGCAAGTGCTCCTTTTTTTTCTTCTTTGAGGATTTTTTTTTGAGAATCACCGGGGAGGAGTTCCTCCACCTGAATATATTACTCAAAGTGGCCATAATACCAGGAGGGTGATCCAGTTTATAAAGAAAACCGGATCGAAAACCTTAACAAATTGACCCCATTTATGAGGAAAACCGGGCCAAAAACCATACAAGCAACAAGTGTTGCAAGAAGAAGAGAAGAATAGGGACGCCGAACAAAAGGCATGACCTAACTAGCAAACTAACAGGATCAAGTAGATGAGGGGTACATCGAGGGATCACAATACCAAGACTCTACAAGCAGCCTAACGCACCGCACCAGCGTGCGTATCAAACTTCACGGCACAACAGAGGAGCATCCACAATCAACGAGTGCCAAAACTTAACACGAACCTTGGCTGAGAGCTCCGCCATGAAAGTTCAAGACGATTAGCAAGTTGGGGAGGCGCCATTGCATCGTCATTGAGCAAAGGTGAGCCGATACAATACCAAGAGCCCGAAGCTCGCCTCAACACAACATCCAGCAAGGGAGGGTCTTGAGCATGCATAGCAGCAGGACAGAGACCACATGAAAGACAACCGAAGAGAAACACATGAAGAAGAGCACACCACCATCGGTCCTGAGTAGGACACACCACCACCACCAAACAGACCACCCTCAACCACACGCCGCAAACTGAAGCCGTCGTTTGGGTCTCCAAGATGACGCCTCCAAGGAGGTAGTGTTGTCGAGGGCACAACACCGTCATCCGATTCGGCAAGCCCAATCTTCGGTTTTCACCCGGAGACCACAAAACAGAATATTGTAGGTGTTGGAGCTCCACAACGGCACATCCTATGAGGAAAACGACGTCCATAGACATCGTTGCCGCCGACATCAACATAGTTGATGTAGGGTTCTCACCCGGAGTTTGAGCAATCCCTACAACATGACGACAATCGACCACCACCACCATCGAACCCTTCGAAAGACGAAGAAGCACGACAAGCCGCCAGAGCCAACCACACCCTGTGGAGACTACCGACGACCAAACATGAGCACTAGGCACAAGATCCATCAACGGCCAACCGAGCGCAAGCCACCGGACGCAGTGCAGGCCACCGTGCCCTGCCAAGCACCATGTAGGCAAGGACTAGAGGAGCACTGCCCGAGGCCAGGAACCACCATGGTCTGGGTTGCAGCCATACATCAGGAGCACCTGCACACCCCATGTGTGCCACTGCGCAACCGTCGGAGACCAGAACCGATGTGCCCGCATGCCAACAGATGGCAATGAGGTCAAGATCGGCTGCAGCAGCACTGCCACCAACCCCCATAACCTCCACCAGCACCACTCACCACCACCCTCCTCTGCCCCCAAGCCAGAATACCATGGGCCGATCCAACCGGATTCAGCCAGTCCTGCAAAACGCATCACCACCAAGCCTCCAGATCCACCCCTGATGCAAACCGCCTGGCCCAGAACCATCAGGGGGCGGGGCCCTAGGTAGGACACCGCCGCGCGACCCAGGGCGGACCACCGGAGCATGGAGGGCTGGAGGCCGGCCCCGCGCCCCCGAGGCCGAGCAGAGCTTCGGGCGCCCACACCTCGCTCATGGCAACCCAGATCCACGCTCAGCACCGACCACAAAGCGGCATCCGTCGCGCGACGCGGCCACCGACGCTCGCCGTCCACCTGAGCAGAGGCCGCTGCGCCGGATCCGCATGAACGCCAGCCGTGAGAGCCCCGCCGCCACCATCCCTGGAGTACGTGTGGCTTAGCCCGCGTCCCCTCGGTGGCGGCAAGGCAGGAGATGGGGTGGGGGAGCTGCCGCCGGCGGCGTGGTTGGGTTGCCCCCGAGTCGCCAGAGGAGGCGACCTTCTTTGAGAATTAAAAGCAAGCGTTCCTCCGTCCGGAATTACTTGTCATGGACAAGGATGTATCTACACGTATTTTAGTTCTAGATACATCCTTTCCGATTACTAATTCTCCAATTACTAATTTCATTCTTGTCTGGGTGAACACTTTCAAATATATTAAAAGAGTATTGCATTATCTTTAGCAGAGTGTATATTTGGCTATGTGAAAACAAATCGAGGTGATGAAGCACTTTTTTACATTGTTATAAATGGAGCACATGAACAACGAGATTGCATGCATGCGTCCAGATAGGTCGAAGGATACATGCATCCAGATAGCTCGATGGGTCGTCAGCTAAATGCATGATACATATATCTAGAGATGGATAAAAGATCATTTCAATGGAAGTGTCACTCCGGGCGTGGCCGAAGGCATTGCAACATGCCTGCTGGCTCCTTTTGGATGAAAAGCATTATCAGTTGATGCCAGATTTTAAGGTTGTAGCCAAGTGCACTTCAGGGCAGGGCAGTTCTGTCATGTTATGGCAAGATAATTGGAGGGAGACCATTTGCAAATAAATTTTTCTTGAGTTGTTCTCTTTTGCTGTTCAAGAACAAGTCTACGTCAAAGATTTTCTGGTGGACAATAAATATTTTTACTGCTCCAACAGTACCAAGTTCATGATTATTAGCTGTTTGGATCATGTTTGTTTCATGCTTAGGTTCATGATTTTAGTTGTACAGATCTTGTAATTTTTCACACTTAAGGTCACAATTTTTAGTCGTTAAGATCGTTCAACCTTTTTGTTGGTGCATGTATTAATAAATGGCACCGGCTATATGTCAATCGACTGAAAACTACAATTGGCGGTCAGTTTCGTTTTTGTGGAGATGAGAAATGGCCCTAGGCCGGCGGCAGTCAGGGGCGGTGCTATCGCATGCTATCTGGACAAGTATGTATAATACTCTACTAGTACATGCACAACTTTAAGCAGTAAGATTCAATCAGTATTAGGCCTGATTATTGCCTACTGGTAGGACTGATCGTAGGTTTGTGAATTGCTGTAAAACTACATGCACCAGTCACCCAAAAACTCAAACTGACGGGGAAAGGTGTCTTCGGAAACGTAGTAGACAAAAAAACACTCTACGATCATCCAGGAACAATATGAAGATGCACATAAGGTTGGGATAAACGATCGTTAATGACTCCGGAGTGCAGCGAAAGTAGATGAGTCGGTGTAGATCGTACTTGGAGTCCCTCGAACCGTAGATGAACAATTCCACGAACCACCCATGAACGATCCCTCGAACAAAATACCGAAAGCACGGCCTCTCTACTTGGTTGCAAGCGTATGGTCTTCACGATCCGACAACGCTTCACCATCCAGAGCTAACCATCGCCGGAGAATTAGAGGGAGGAGATTATAACCACACTAAGCTTCTAATTATGAGGATTAGAGGATCTAGGTCAAGCTCTAATTGATCAACTAGGATCAACTAGAACTAGAACTAGAGGAACTAGATGAGGCTCCCCCCCCCTTCCTTCCCCAAGTGGAAAGGAGGCACCTCTCTATTGGGCCCAAGTAACTTTCCACTAGCTACTTGGCCTTTTTAGAGCCGCTGATATTAAATTAAATATAAAAGCCTCTTAGGAATTTCTATATCATTTTATTATTAATTTAACATCACTAGAAATATTTTTCACCTATATATTATTTATCGGCAATACCCGGTATTGCCCGATAAACTCTGAAACCCTTCCGGTGACCCCGAAACGCTTCCGGTTCCTCTCGGAATTGTTCCAAATATTAATGAAAGAATTCCATAAATAAATACTCGATACTCTCATTCTACTAACACCCAGCAGTTCATCGTTACATTAAGCTTGTGACCTCGTAGGTTTAGTAAATCATAGACATGAATGAAACTCCATCCTTCAATGGTCGATAGCAGAACCGTCGACGTCCATATCGATCCCTACAATTACATGAATGATATTCAAGTGAACCTTTGGTTATCATGTGATGTTCCCTTTGCTTCGCGATACTTTACAAAACCTGAGATGCATCGGTATCCTGCTCAGTCATACACATGCTCATTATACCATTGCTCTCGTTACCAATTTTGTTCTTTTTTCTCATTGAAGTGTTCCAGCATCCCTTTGACGTAGTCACCTGTGTCTGGCCAGAGGATGATGGATGTCGTCACACCGAGAGGCCCTAAGAATATCTTCTCCATCGTATGAGAAGCAAATCCTACTCTCGAGCTATCTAGTCCCTTGTCAAACTTTCCGATCAACCTGTACGTTGTCGTTATAATCACCTTGGTACAGTGAAGTTTGAGAAACCCAAAGTCCACTGTATGGTAGGAGGTAACTACGATATTCTTAGGTCTAAGCATTCTTCAGGAAATCGGTATCTGGTAGCTGCTCGGTCGACCATTAATCAGTAGATTAAATAGGAATTGCCAACATATATCTAGTTTTCATGTATTATACCAACCTCTCATGCTCTCAGCTATGTAATATACCAAAATATGCTACTGTCTGGTCGAACCCTAGCTATTGAGGAGCGAGAGGGAGTCGGAGGGGTTATAGGGGAAAAATTGGGCTTTGTTTGCTCACATGTTAATGGGGCAGCAACGATTAATCGGCGTAAAAACTGATTAATCGGTCTAATGGGCCAATTAATCGGCCTAACAAGTTAACATGATGAATAGGTGCTATTCGATTCGGTCACCCTACGAGCAGCGATTAACTGGCCCGTTAACTGATTAACCGGACGAGTTTTTTAGCAGTGGGTCTAAGGAACTAAAACACACATTAATACATTGTGTTATAACAACTGATTTTAGACGATATTATCTCAAGTGTAACAAACAAGTTTGCGTCAATTCAATATGATCGTTCTTCTAACGTTATACTCTCAATTTTGTTTCAGGGTCATTGTTACACTTAATGATATCCTAAGATCCAAAAAACGTGATCACCAACAATGCTTGAGTCGGTCTTAGAGGCAAGACTTGGAACCTATTTTTACCGTTTATTATTTCACACATGCATATAAGTATTCCACTGAATCGCATGTTCCGGGATCATAGCTGTTATAGCATGAAATATAAACTCTTAGATATGAACAAGGAAATATAATAATACAATATTATTGCCTCTAGGCCATATTTCCAACAAGGTGGGCTATGCATTTATACATCAACACTCCCCTCACATGTGGCCCCCTCAGGCCTAAACATGGACCGAAAGTGGGCTGCAACTTTTTGTCTTAAATTGCGCCAGCCGGGTCTTGAAACTCAAGACCTCTTGGCTCTGACACCATGTAAAACTACAGGCACCAGCCGGTTCACCCAAAAGCTCAAACTGATGGCGAAAGGTGGGCTATGCATTTGTACATCAACAGTTGTGAGATGACTCCATAGACAAAGTAAAACATGAATATACGATCCGACTAGTGATCACCATTTTTCCAAAAAAATAATATTGAAAACTAGCAAGCACCAGGTATAAAATCCTAGAAATTTGAAACCATTGCAATGAACGGTGATTGTGACCAATTCTTGAATATTATAAAAATGAGCATATTCTTGTATTTGAAACCAATGCAATTTACGAAAGCTATATTCTTGAATAAGCATATAGCTTTCATAGAAAGAAGTTTTCTTAGAAGGGATGAATTTGTGGCGTTACTATCACCTTTTAAGAAGAAAAAAAATAAAAATGAAAACAAATAATGTTAAAATTTGAACACAATTTAAGAAATTTTGATGGTCTATAATATAAGCAAGAATAAGCATATAATAGTGGACTTTTCACAAAAAGAAGATTCCTATGAAGAAATGAATTAGTCGCATTGCTATTATCCTTAAAGAAGAAATAAAATGAAATAAAAACATAGAAAATCCAGATAATGAAGATTTATATGTAAGAATGAATTATTGACAATGGTATTACAGTTTAAGAAGAAAGAAAATAATTACAAAGTTTTGCCCACATTTTACAACAAATGCAATTTTTTAATATGCAAGAGTAAACATATGATAGTGATTTTTTCACAAAAAGAAATTTATTAGTGGCAATGGTATTATCCTTCAAGAAGAAAACAAATGAAATAAGAACTAAAACAAAATGATAATGAAAATAATGAAATTTTCAAAGGAAGTATAAATTTGTGGCAATGATATTAATGAATAAGGGGCATTGCTCTTCCACTTAAAGAAGAAGAAAATAGAATAAAGACCAAAATAAAATCAAAATAATAAATTTTTATAACAATAAGTGAGTTGGTGCAATGGCATTACCCTTCAACAAAAATAAAAAGAAAAGGAAAATAGTAAAATAATAATGAAAAAAATTGCACGGAATTTACAACACAAATTGTGATTAAGAATAAGAATATAATAGTGGAATTTTTGCATATAAAATTCTAAGAATGAAAAAATAAGAGGCTTTATAATTGCCCTTGAAGAATATAGAAAATAAAATAAAAACTAAACAAATAAGAAAATAATGAAGTTTTCTAAGGAAGAATGAATTTTCTAGGGGAGGGGGGGCTAATAAGTTGCATTGGTATTACCCTTTAAGAAGAAACAAAAGGATAAAAAATGACAAAAATTGCACAGAATTTACAAAGGAAATTGAGATTCCAAATAATATGCAGAAATAAGCAAATAATATTAGAATTTTCCAAAAAACTATTCCTGATAAGGAATAAATTAGTGGGATTGTTATTACCATTAAGGAAGAAGAAGAAAAATCAAGTGATCCCAAACAGGAGCCAACATAAAATTCAGCCTAAAAATTAATGAAACAACACAAGTAAAAACACCCAAATCTTGAGAAAAATTCGAATACTAATCAACTTACATATTGCTAAAGTGAATAATAAAATGCATCTCGGTCTCAACTCGTGGCGGGTATCATTATTTTCTGACCTTCACAGATGATTTGAGCAGATATGAGTATATCTACTTAATGAAACACAAGTCTGAAACATTTGAAAAGTTCAAAGAATTTCAGAGTGAAGTGGAGAATCATCGTAACAAGAAAATAAAGTTTCTACAATTTGATCGTAGAGGAGAATATTTGAGTTACAAGTTTGGCCTTCATTTAAAAACAATGTGAAATAGTTTCACAGCTCATGCCACATGGTACACCACAGCGTAATGGTGTGTCCGAACGTTATAACCGCACTTTATTGGATATGGTGCGATCTATGATGTATCTTACTGATTTACCACTATCGTTTTGGGGTTATGCATTAGAGACAGCTGCATTCACTTTAAATTGGGCACCATCAAAATCCGTTGAGATGACGCCTTATGAACTGTGGTTTGGCAAGAAACCAAAGGTGTCGTTTCTTAAAGTTTGGGGCTGCGATGCTTATGTGAAAAAAGTTTCAACCTGATAAGCTCGAACCCAAATCGGAGAAGTGTGTCTTCATAGAATACCCAAAGGAAACTGTTGGGTACACCTTCTATCATAGATCCGAAGGCAAGATATTCGTTGCTAAGATGGGTCCTTTCTAGAGAAGGAGTTTCTCTCGAAAGAAGTGAGTGGGAGGAAAGTAGAACTTGATGAGGTAACTATACCTGCTCCCTTATTGGAAAGTAGTTCATCACAGAAACCGGTTCCTGTGACGCCTACACCAATTAGTGAGGAAGCTAATGATATTGATCATGAAACTTCAGATCAAGTTACTACCGAACCTCGTAGGTCAACTAGAGTAAGATCCGCACCAGAGTGATACGGTAATCCTATTTTGGAGGTCATGTTACTTGACCATGGCGGACCTACGAACTATGAGGAAGCAATGATGAGCCAAGATTCCGTGAAATGGCTTGAAGGCCATGAAATCTGAGATGGGATCCATGTATGAGAACAATGTGTGGACTTTGGTGGACTTGCCCGATGATCGGCAAGCCATAGAAAATAAATGGATCTTCAAGAGGAAGACAGATGCTGATAGTAGTGTTACTATCTACAAAGCTCAACTTGTCGCCAAAAGGTTTTTCGACAAGTTCAAGGTGTTGAATACGATGAGATTTTCTCACTCGTATCGATGCTTAGTCTGTCCGAATCATGTTAGCAATTGCAAACATTTTATGAAATCTGGAAAATGGATGTCAAAACTGCATTCCTTAATGGATTTATTAAAGAAGAGTTGTATATGATGCAACAAGAAGGTTTTGTCAATCCAAAAGGTGCTAACAAAGTGTGCAAGCTCCAGTGATCCATCTATGGACTTGTGCAAGCACCTCGGAATTGGAATATACGCTTCTATGAGTTGATCAAAGCATATAGTTTTATACAGACTTGCGGAGAAGCCTGTATTTACAGGAAAGTGAGTGGGAGCACTACAGCCTTTCTGATAATTATAGGTGAATGACATATTGTTGATCAGAAATAATGTAGAATTTTTTGGAAAGCATAAAGGAGTGTTTGAAAGGAGTTTTTCAAAGAAAGACCTCGGTGAAGCTGCTTACACATTGAGCATCAAGATCTATAGAGATAGATCAAGACGCTTCATAAGATTTTTCAATGAGTACATACCCTGATAAGATTTTGAAGTAGTTAAAGATGGAACAGTCAAAGAAGGAGTTCTTGCCTGTGTTGCAAGGTGTGAAGTTGAGTAAGACACAAAACCCGACCATGGCAGAAAATAGAAAGAGAATGAAACACTACAAGAAATATGTCAACTCGTGACCCTCACTATTGGTCGCTGAAAGGTCATAGTTTTTCATTTGTGACCTTTTTGTGACCAAAAACAGAAGGTCAAAAGCTGAGGGTCGTTAACTGACTATAGCGACCTTCTCTGTGATACGTAAAAGGTCGTTGGTTCTTTGACCAAATTTTGGGTCACTAGCAACCTCCCCAGGCCACGTAGGCATCCAGCGTGGCAAGCTGATGTGGCACAAGATTTAGCCCGGTCCAATTCGATTTTCTACATGGGCCTAGCCCAACAATTCGGCCCATTTATGATTTTTTTTCCTAGATGTTTTTGGGCCTTTTCTATCATGGGCCTTTCCCTTTCCACAGAGTTTGTTTCTATTGTCTATTTGAGTCGAGGCCTTCTTATAGTACTTCTAAATAGCTTTTCAGCCCAGGTTATTTTGGGCCATGGCATCTTAATAGTACAAGTATATTCGGGTCGTGGCCACTATCAGGTCCAGTAAGAACATTTTCTGGAGAACTTAATGTTCAAGTAAAATGTACACAACATTACAGGAAAATAACACATACAACAGCACATAAAATTTCATTTCACTCCTACAGCTCACTACATCATAGACAGTACATGACAATCATTCAATTTTTTACTAGGCAGTAGCCGAGTACATCATTCAATTTCAAATAAACAGTACTGCTCTTGGAAGCAAAATAGGCCGCCACACGCCATGGTGACCCAAGGAACCAGCAACGCTGCTTGCCCCCTTGGCCCAGCTCCTTGCTGCCGATGATGGACGAGACTCGGATGCGGAGCTCCCTGCACATGACATATTGTGTCAATGCTTGCAGCAATAGAAGGAACTCACATACCATAGAACTTGCACAGTAGTGTATCAACACCCGAAAGATTGACTGAATTGAACTGTTATATAACCAAGTTAGAGCTGGCAGAAGTTGCAGGTACATAAACATCCATAGAGCTAACATGTTGTATTTCTGTAGAAAGAAGCATCAACTCACTATTCTACACAAAAAGCTAGCCCATACATGCACAGACACCAGAACGGTTACATAGAATGAAGCACAGGGCTAGTACTTGCTACCCTGACATTTCAGGCATTCTAGTGTTTAGGAGATTTGACTTCCAGCAGAAAACTAAGTCGATAGACTTAGCACTTGTGACTTCAACTAACTTGACCAGTGCTAAGTTATTAATAGACTTACTTGTGACTTCAACTAACTTGCGGATTGATTAGATATAAACATTAGTATTGCCTGAGCTCAGTTTTTTTTTGCAAGGATAAGCATGTCCTAAACCGCCATTGTGAGATCGTTGAAGTAATATATGCCAGAATGTGAGAATGGATAAAACAGACATGAATGTTCTCAAGTGCCATGAAGTGAGAAAGCAGGTAGTCAGAATGACGAGGCATGTTAGCTGCCAAAACAGATTCAGACTAACTGCATGTCCAGACGGACAGGCCATTCCCAAGCATTTCAAGACACCAGCAGAGGTCAGTAGACAACAAACTTGGATGCTATCTATCCATACTAGTATAGAATGATACGAGGCCAGTAGAAACTGTTTGCTACCGACGAGCTCGCCAAGCTGCACAGTTGTTCAAAAATGAAGCACATTTGACTAAAGTACCAGATTTCAGAGTTTGTAATAGCATCATGAACAGCAGCTGTAAATTACTAAATTTTACCATACTGAATGCTATCTAGAAAGATAGATACGATGCAGGGGGTGTCCATTACCGACGATCTTGCCAAGGTGGATGGAGATGGAGTTGAGCTGGGCCTTGTTCTTGTAGAGGTGGTTGACCGCCTTCCTGGACTGCACCAGCTCCTTGGCCAGCGCCTTCAGGAACAAGCATCACCAGCAGAGGAAACCAAATTAGTAAATCAGCCAAATCGAGGCCCTTGACCTTGAGCTGCTTCTCCTTGGCGCCCTTCACCAGATCCGTGGTCACTGTTAAACACACACGCGCACAAATGCATCAAAAAAATTAACCTAAAACGAAGTAATACATGGAATTAGTTCAGGAAAATGGATACAAGCGGACGAATCATCCAAACTAACCAGAAACAAAACATTGTTTAGTCGCTAGGCGTTAAAGCGATAGATGTTAAACACTAACTTCCTTCATAAAAAAGAGCAATAATAACAACCAGCAGGTACTTAACACTCAGCAAGGGTTGACAGATATATAATGGGTTCAGCAACCAATTTGGCTCAGAAACTAAGAAAATCAAAAGATTTTTCACTCAGAATACGCTAACAAGCATTCATGAATCACACTAGTAAGTAAGAACATGAGTAAACTAGCGATTAGCAAATGAATCTCAACATCAGCAGAAGATTGAGATACAAATGCATCCAACTGCGAGGTAGACAGAACCTGTCATCATAAAGGAACATCATACAACACAGCTCATCTTACAGCAATGTGCACACAAATTGGGCTAAGCAACGCACTAAGAACAAGTTAGGTAAAATTGCATGCCACTCGATAACTAAGCAATCAGTTGCAATATCTGCTCTGAATATTTGCTCCCATGCTGATCCATCCAATATCTGCTCGGAATACACTAGGAAGCATCATTTCCATGATCCACGAATCACATCAGTAACTTAAGAGCTCAAGTAATATGATACCTAAAAAATAAGAACAGAACAGCCGGGAGCCTGGGACGCGAATCCCAACCAAAATCCCGATCCCAAATCACGGCCAAAATTCGCAGAAATGATATGTCGACCAAGAGCAGTTCACCGCACAACCTTCCCGGCCAAAACCCCTACCCCAAATACGAACGTCCGTCGCGGAGCGTACGGCGCCCGGGCGGAAGCGCAGGCCCTCCGTCCCGCCGATTAACAGCTGACTACGAGCAGGGATGGCGCTGCTACGGGAGTCGGAGAGGGGGGGAGGTGGGGGTGCGTGCTTCTCACCTGCACCTGCAGGCGTGCGGAAACGGGAGAAGCGGCGGATTCCGCTGCGAGGGAGTCGCCGAGCTCGCTTGAGAGGAGGAGCGATGGGGCGGCGGTGACTGCGGCTGCGACGAACAACAGAACGGGGAGAAGAAATGCTCGTCAGATCTGGTTGGTGAAGCACAAAAACCCTAGGTGGGGGAGGGGAGGGGCAAGAGGAGGCAGACGGCTCACCTGCGGGCGGCGGAGACGCGACCGACGCCGATGCCGACGCCGGCAGCGGGAAGGTTGGCCGACTTTCCCTCCCTCCCGCGAAGCGAAGCAAAGCAAAGAAGCACCGCCTCCTCCGCGGCTCCGCCTCGGCTATAAGCCAAACACAACCAAAGGAGGAGCTAGGCGAGGCTGGGGTCGCGAGAGCGTCGGTGGATCGGCGATGTGGGTGACGAGGGGAGGGATCGGGGTGGCGGCGGCGATGTGGGAGACGAGGGGTGGGTGGCGGATCTGGAGCGCTAGGTTTCCTGGGGTGAGAGGGTGAGGGAGTTTTATTTTTTATTTTTTTTATTTTTTTTAGACAAAGAGGGGGTGCGAGGCAGAAAGGGCTGTCGTCAGATCCGAGAGCATCCGACGGTGTTTGAGCACGATCCGCGTGACATGCCCAAGGACCAATCAGAACCCAGTACACGTTATGACCTTTTAAATTGGTCGTAATCGACTAAAAATAAGGTGTTGAACCATATCTTTTTTCGAAAAAAGGTGTTAAATCATATAAACAGTTTTATGATATGAGAAATTCAAAAAGAAACATTTTCATTGTGCACAAGGATGCATATTGGAATTTCAAACAATGTTGCCTAAGGAAGTTTTCTTTTTCTTTGGACGAAAGAACCATTTTCCATTTTCCGAGTGCCCAAAAGGAGGGTTTTTTGTGAAGGACCTTCCAAATAATTGTTCTAAAATTGGACCAAATCATTTTTCTAAAATACTAGGCCATATTTAATGCACAATTGACCAAATGGTTGGGTGTAAAAAGTTTTTATCCACCTCTGGTGAAAAAGACAAATTCCCGCCAATTCAGCTGGAAGCGGGTCAAATTTGAACTGTAGCTGCCTCGTAGTTTGCTATTTATTTTTTCTAAAAATCATTTCTAGGTACATAAGTATCTATTTAATCAGAGAAACACCAAAAAAATTCCAAGATTCAACCACTAGCTAGGAACGGTCATTCCCGTCGTTTTGACCGCATTTTGAAACGGGCATAAAAAATTAAAAAAAAGACAAAAATTTGGGAAACCTTCGCATTGTGTCATTATATGTGGCCAAGTTCCCAGGAAAAATAATAAACTTGCAATACGGCAATTATTTTAAAAAAGTGTTCTCAGAAACGAGCTATCACGTGTGGAGATCAATGGCTTTCAAGCCAAATGATCAATCTTATGGCCACATTCATGGCATAGTTTGTTCAAATGATCTCATATTGTGCACAAGGGTGCATATTGGAATGGCAAACAATGTTGCCTAAGGAATTTTTCTTTTCCTTTGGACGAAAGAACCATTTTCCATTTTTTGAGTGCCCAAAAGGAGGGTTTTTTGTGAAGGACCTGCCAAATAATTGTTGTAAAATTAGACCAAATCATTTTTCTAAAATACTAGGCCATATTTAATGCATAATTGAACAAATGGTTGGGTGTCAAAAGTTTTGATCCACCTCTGGTGAAAAAGACAATTTCCCGCCGATTCAGTTGGAAGCGGGCCAAATTTGAACTGCAGCTACCTCATAGTTTGCTCTTTATTTTTTCCAAAAATCATATCTAGGTAAATAAGTATCTATTTAATCATAGAAACACCAAAAAATTCCAAGATTCAACCACTAGCTAGGAACGGTCAAGCCCGCCGTTTTGACCTCATTTTGAAACGGGCATAAAAAATTCAAAAAAAATCAAAAAATTGGAAAACCTTCGCATTGTGTCATTATGTGTGACCAAGTTTTCAGGAAAAATAATAAACTTGTAATACGGTAATTGTTTTAAAAAAGTGTTCTCAGAAATGAGCTATGAAGTGTGAAGATTCATGGCTTTCAAGCCAAATGATCAATCTTATGGCCACATTCATGGCATAGTTTGTTCAAATGATCTCATATTGTGCACAAGGGTGCATATTGGAATGGCAAACAATGTTGTCTAAGGAAGTTTTCTTTTTCTTTGGACGAAAGAACCATTTTCCATTTTTCGAGTGCCCAAAAGGAGGTTTTTTTGTGAAGGACCTCCCAAATAATTGTTACAAAATTGGACCAAATCATTTTTTAAAATACTAGGCCATATTTAATGCACAATTGACCAAATGGTTGGGTGTCAAAAGTTTTAATCCACCTCTGGTGAAAAAGACAAATTCCCGCTGATTCAGTTGGAAGCGGGTCAAATTTGAACTGCAGCTGCCTCATAGTTTGCTCTTTATTTTTTCCAAAAATCATATCTAGGTAAATAAGTATCTATTTAATCATAGAAACACCAAAAAAATTCCAAGATTCAACCACTAGCTAGGAACGGTCAAGTCCGCCGTTTTGACCGCATTTTGAAACGGGCATAAAAAATTAAAAAAAAATCAAAAAATTGGAAAACCTTCGCATTGTGTCATTATGTGTGACCAAGTTTCCACGAAAAATAATAAACTTGTCATACGGTAATTATTTTAAAAAAGTGTTCTCAGAAATGAGCTATGAAGTGTGAAGATTCATGCTTTCAAGCCAAATGATCAATCTTATGGCCACATTCATGGCATAGTTTGTTAAAATGATCTCATATTGTGCACAAGGGTGCATATTGAAATGGCAAACAATGTTGCCTAAGGAAGTTTTCTTTTTCTTTGGACGAAAGAACCATTTTCCATTTTTCGAGTGCCCAAAAGGAGGTTTTTTTGTGAAGGACCTCCCAAATAATTGTTGCAAAATTGGACCAAATCATTTTTCTAAAATACTAGGCCATATTTAATACACAATTGACCAAATGGTTGGGTGTCAAAAGTTTTGATCCACCTCTGGTGAAAAAGACAAATTCCCGCCGATTTAGTTGGTAGCGGGTCAAATTTGAACTGCAGCTGCCTCATAGTTTGCTCTTTATTTTTTCCAAAAATCATATCTAGGTAAATAAGTATCTATTTAATCATAGAAACACCAAAAAAATTCCAAGATTCAACCACTAGCTAGGAACGGTCAAGCCCGCCGTTTTGACCGCATTTTGAAACGGGCATAAAAAATTCAAAAAAAAAATTCAAAAAATTGGAAAACCTTCGCATTGTGTCATTATGTGTGACCAAGTTTCAAGGAAAATAATAAACTTGTAATACAGTAACTATTTTTAAAAAATGTTCTCAGAAATGAGCTATGAAGTGTGAAGATTCATGGCTTTCAAGCCAAATGATCAATCTTATGGCCACATTCATGGCATCGTTTTTTCAAATGATCTCATATTGTGCACAAGGGTGCATATTGGAATGGCAAACAATGTTGCCTAAGTAAGTTTTCATTTTCTTTGGACGAAAAAATCATTTTCCATTTTCTGAGTGCTTGAAATGAGTTTTTTTTGTGAAGGACCTACCATATATTTGTTGCAAAATTGGACCCAATCAATTTTATAAAATACTAGGACATATTTAATGCACAATTGACAAAATGGTTGGGTGTCAAAAGTTTTGATCCACCTCTGGTGAAAAATACAAATTCCCGTCGATTCAGTTGGAAGCGGGTCAAATTTGAACTGCAGCTGCCTCATAGTTTGCTCTTGATTTTTTCCAAAAATCATATCTAGGTAAATAAGTATCTATTTAATGAGAAATACATGGTTTGATGGCGAGACATCGAGGTTTGGACGGTGGCTGAGGGCCCCAACTCTAGAGCGCGTAAGCTCGCATGCTTGCCGCGTGGTCACCGCGTGACTATGGCGTTGCCATGTGTTCTGGGCTGCCAAGGCATGTCTAGTGGGTTGGGCACTCCCCAGTTAGGTGCTAGGAAGATAATCACAACATAAGATTCTCACGAGGAGACCGATCGATGCTTAAACATGAATAAGCAGCCAAGTGTTTGATTTGCGGTACAGAAAATGCACATGGTGGAGCCTAGGTGGTACTTGCTTTACAAAGTACCACACTGGACATAAATACGAATGTTGAAGCTGGGCTCAAAATAATGAATGGATTGAGCTGGCATTTGGTGGAGGATGGTTATTTGGGCATAGGAAAGCACTGTAGAAAATGGATACCATTTGGACATGCCAAAGTGGTACTTCCTTCACAAAGTGCTGCTTTGAACAGAATAGGAAAATGAATATTTTCGAATTATTTTTGAACTAGGCAAGGAATGTTTTTGACATATTTGATGAAGATATGATCCAAAACATTTATGAGATTTTTTGGGAATTTTGGGAATAACAGAAATATAGGTTGCTTCACAACCTAGGGCAAAAACTGCCACATGGACATGACACATAGGCAAAACTGATGAGATGGCGCCTAGTCATCACAACCCACCACAATTTACAAGGCTATGACCATCTATATTGTTCATTAACAACTAGAAATAAGGCAGCGGACTAGCACTGTTTGCTTTGTGACCATTTCGTGTAAGGAAATTACGACCTTTCTGACCAAAATGGTCGCAATGGTTTAGGGTTTGGAGCCTCCCGAACAGCTTTTGACCAATTGGTCTGAAATGCTCATAGATCTATGACCAATTCTTCCAGGGTCACTGACAGAAGGTCACTAGTTGACATATTTCTTGTAGTGAAAAGTCATTCCCTATGCCTCAGTCATAGGTTCTACAAATTATGCTATGTTGTGTACCTTGCTCGGAGTTTGGCAAGGGAGTACAATTTTGGAGCGAGAAAATAAAATTCGAATGTAACTTTTCGAGTAGATGATTTTTCATATAAAAAACTTTTTCATCTGAGTTAGTATGCAAAAGTTAAGCCCATTTTTACAAATTCTCGCTCTCAAGAACATAATATCTTCCCCTATTGTGGCCATTAAAGAGAGCAAGTGCAGGCAAATATGAGTCCACCACGGAGTCCTTTTTAAAAAGCAATTTATAAGTGAAATTATGAGGATCACCTCTAAGGATCTTATGACGTTTCATAGCATAGAAGTCTAGGTATTGCGTGAGTAAAATAGGATCATAGGGCAAGGGTGAAACACCCAGCTCTCTTGCTAAGCATGTGGCATAAATTCAACCATAAAAATATCCCCTACCAATGTTGTGTTGCAACCTACGTGCAACAATCACTCCAAGATTATAACTTTTGTCGTCGGTGAGTGCGGTGCGCATGAGGCTCAAGTCTGGAGCACAAAGTGTACTACAATCTTGTTTGCCTACAATACATTTTTCATTAAATAATGCGAAGTACTGGATTGCGGGAAAATGAATGCTCTTTATTCTACCTTGCGTCACTCCCCTAGTCTCACCATAGCAAAGACTAGTCAAGAATATTTCGAACTCAGACCTTGGCGGTTCATCGAGCGAACCCCAGAATGGAATTTTGCAGTGGTGAGCGAATCTCTCTAAAGATAAGGTAAATGGATTTTCATACAGTTTAAATGACACCCTAGACTCACAGGAATGGAATTTAAATCATTTGACAAATGATTCAGTGAGAGTGAGGTGTTGGTTGCACTTGTCTGAAATGTAGGGACCGAGATCCGCATTGTGAACATGTTGCTCAAATTCCTCCTTAATGCCCACGCTCAACATATAATTGTTGCAGGCCATAAGCATGTTTTCGTGGAGGCATCTCGAATGGAACTTTCAGTTGGTTCAACATAAGACCGATGAGTGGAGCTGCTACTAGAAGATGCCTCTGAGGATCTCCTCCTCAAAGAACTCCTTTCAAAAAGGTTCATCATATTTGCATACAATTTTCTGAAGAAAAAAAATTGTGTCACAAAAGTTTGTTAACAAAACTTCACAAGATTGGTAGCAACTACTCATATGGATGTATAGAGGCCATCGCAAGCATTCAAACTATTTAGAACTCTAAGAATTCAACATGCAAGCTCATCTACAACAGCACCAAGAGTAGCTAATTATTCAAAATACAAACCACTAAAGCAAAAACTAATTGGACACATGGAAGAGTCACATACCAAGCAACAATCCCCCGAAAACAGTTTCGGAAACGGAGCTTCAAGTAAGGAGATCGAAATCTGCGGGTTTGAGAGCAAGAACACGAAAGAGAGAGCAATGGTGATTTTTTTCTGGAGGTAGGTGATGATGTGGGATGAAGGGATAAGTGAGGGGGCCATGTGGGGACCACAACCCACCAGGGCGCGCCTGGGGGTCCTGGCACACCCAGGTGGGTTGTGCCCACCTGGTGCACCTCCCTCTGACATTATTTGCACTAAAAATTCTTAAATATTCAGAAAAAATCGTATTAAATTTTCAGAGCATTCTGAGAACTTTTATTTTTGGGTCATTTTTTATTGCACGGAAAATTCAGAAAACAGATGAAACATGGCATTTTATTTTATTTAACTAATAAAAACAGAAAACAAAAGGTAGGGACAGAAGGTAGTGCTCACTAAATTCATCAACTTCATACCTCTCAAAAATGATCCATTAATAAGGTTGATCAAGTCTTATTAACAACCACTTTCGATTTGCATGAAACCGAAGAAATTTCGTAAATCACTAAGTTACCTCAACAGGGATATGAATCTCCCAAACAATAAGCATTTCATATTTCTTTTTCATAGTATGTAGAGGTAGTTCAAAACTTCCAATAGTGATTGTCAGAAATTTTTCAATAACATTAATACCATTCACTTGGAATTGTTTCTTCGGAAAGTGGACCGTATGCTCATTACCATTGATATGAAATGTGATCTTGCTTTTATTGCAATCGATAACAGCCCCTACTGTATTCACGAAGGGTCTGCCAAGGATAATCGACATATTGTCGTCCTCAGGCATCTCAAGGATAACAAAGTCAGTCAAAATAGTAACATTAGCAAAAACAATGGGCACATCCTCACAAATACCGATAGGTATGGCAGTTGATTTGTCAGCCATTTTCAAAGATATTTCAGTAGGTGTGAGTTTATTCAAATCAAGCCTTTTATATAAAGACAAAGGCATAACACTAACACCAGCTCCCATATCATATAAAGCAGTTTTCACATAGTTTCTTTTAATGGAGCAAGGTATAGTTGGTATTCCCGGATCTCCAAGTTTTTAGGTACTCCATCTTTAAAAGTATAGTTAGCAAGCATAGTGGAGATTTCATCTTCCGGTATTTTTCTCTTATTGGTGATGATGTCTTTCATGTACTTTGCATAAGGAGGCATTTTTAAGATATCAGTCAAGCGAGTACGTAAAAAGCCTGGCCTCGGCACTTCAGCAAAGAGTTCAAATTCTTCATCATCTTTATTTTTAGTTGACTTAGGTGGAAAGGGCATAGGTTTTTGAACCCATGACTCTCTTTCCTTACCTTGTTTTCTAGCTACAAAATCTGTTTTATCATATCTTTTATTCTTGGGTTGTGGGTTATCAAGATCAACAGCTAGTTCTATCTCAACATCATTGTCTGGTTCTTTATCTAGTTTGAGTTTCTTCATGAACCTCATCATTATCTTTTTCATTATCAAAAGGTGAGTGTTCACGACCAGATTGAGTTTCAGCATCAGAGATAGAAACTTCATTGTCATTATCAGGAGGTTTGTCTACTTCGGGTTCACTAGAGGCATGCAAAGTCCTACTATTTTTTTTCTTCTTTTCATTTTTAGAAGGACTAGGTGCATCAGTGTTAATTCTTTGAGAATCTTATTCAATTCTCTTTGGGTGTCCCTCAGGATAAAGTGGTTCCTAAGTCATTTTAACTCCTCTTGCTACTCTAACAGCAAGGTCACTTATATTATTGTTCATTTCATCAAGCAACTCCCTTTGAGATTTAGCAACTTGTTCTAATTGAATTTGAACCATAGAGGCATGCTTTCCTACACCTCTAACATCATCAGAGTTGTATTTCAATTGTTTCATAACATTTGCATTGAAGTGATCTTGCTTTCTAATGTAATTATCAAACTCATAAAGGCATTGACTAGGATGTTTATTATGAGGATCATCACTATCATTGAATTTCATTAAAGAATTTACCTCTACCACCAAGTGTATCAAGCCCATGTATTTCTTCAATAGGTGGTAAATTTTTAACATCCTTGGCTTTAATACCTTTTTTCTTCATAGATTTCTTTGCCTCTTGCATATCTTGAGGACTGAGATATAAAATACCCCTCTTCTTCGGAGTGGGTTTAGGCGGTGTTTCAGGAGGATCCCAATCATCATTTTTCAATATGTTATTCAAATAATTCTTCAGCTTGCTCAATACTTCATTCCCTGAAAATACAACCAGCGCAACTATCTAGGAAATCCCTAGAAGCATCGGTTAGTCCATTATAGAAGATATCAAGTATTTCATTTTTCTTAAGAGGATGACTAGGCAAAGCATTAAGCAATTGGATAAGCCTCCCCCAAGCTTGTGAGAGACTCTCTTCTTCAATTTGCACAAAATTAAATATTTCCTGCAAGGCGGCTTGTTTCTTATGAGCAGGGAAATATTTTTCAGAGAAGTAATAAATCATATCCTGGGGACTACGCACACAACCAGGAGCAAGAGTATTGTACCAAGCTTTATCATCACCCTTTAATGAGAACGTAAATAATTTGAGGATATAGTAATAGCGTATCTTCTCATCATGAGCAAAAAGGGTGGCTATGTCATTCAACTTAGTAAAGTGTGCCTCAACAGTTTCAGTTTCATAACCATGGAAACGATCAGATTCAACCAAAGTAATTAACTCTAGGTCGACAGAGAATTCATAATCCTTATCATCAATAAAGATAGGTGAAGTAGCAAAATTAGGATCACATTTCATCCTAGCATTCAAAGATCTTTCTTTATACTTGCATAATTATTTATCTAGATCATCTCTATCCTTACAAGCAAGAATATCTCTAGTTGCCTCCTCACTCATAGCATAACCTTCTGGTACCTTTGGCAATTCATATCTAGGAGGGCTAGTTCTAATAGGTATTTCAAGACTTTCATATTCAAGCTCATCATCAGTTTCAACAATATCATGTTGTCTTACTCTAGCAATTTGCTCATCAAGAAATTCACCTGGTGGCACATCATCAACAAGAAAGGAACTAGCATCATCATGAGTAGCATTCATAGCAGAAGTAGCATCATCAATAACTTCCGACATATCAGAATTAATAGCATGTGGTGGTATTGCAAGTTTACTTATAAGAGAAGGTGACTCTAAAGCAGAGCTGGATGGCAGTTCCTTACCTCCCCTCATCTTAGAGGGAAGAGGCTTAGTCCTAGCATCCTTCAGATTCTTCATAGTGATAATTTGATAATAATTCCAAGTGACTCAAAAAATATAGCTATGCTCCCCGGCAACGGCGCCAGAAAACGGTCTTGATAAACCACAAGTATATGGATCGCAACAGTATCTGCAGCAAAGTGATCAGTAGCACAGTAATATGATAGTTTTAATAATAGTAGCAATAGTAACGGTAACAGTGATATCAACGGTTTTGTAGCAATAACAATAGTAACAGCAGTAGTGACTTTAGCAAGAACAATATGTGGGAAAATTGTAGGCATTGGTTCGGAGATTCGTTAGATGATATTCATCATGAGACAGTCATAACCTAGGGCGATACGGCACTAGCTCCGGTTCATAAATATAATATAGGCATGTATTCCGTAAATAGTCATACGTTCTTATGGAAAGAACCTGCATGACATCTTTTGTCCAACCCTCCCGTGGCAGCGGAGTCCTATAGGAAACTAAGGGATATTAAGGCCTTCTTTTAATAGATAACCGGAACAAAGCATTAACACACGGTGAATACATGAACTCCTCAAACTACGGTCATCACCGGGCGTGGTCTCGACTATTGTCACTCCGGGGTTGCCGGATCATAACATGTAGTAGGTGGCTATAACTTGCAAGATCGGATCTAGAACATGGATATAATGGTGATAACATAAATGGTTCAGATCAGAAATCATTGCACCCAGGCCCAAAGTGACAAGCATTAAGCATGGCAAAGTCATAGCAGCATCAATCTCAGAACATAATGGATACTTAGGGATCAAGCCCTAACAAAACTAACTCGATTACATGAAGAATCTCATCCAACTCCTCACCGACCAGCAAGCCTACGAAGGAATTACTCACTCCCGGTGGGGAGCGTCATGGAATTGGTGATGGAGAAGGGTTGGTGATGAGGAAGATCGAAGACCCCCCTCTCCGGAGCCCCGAACGGACTCCAGATCTGGCCTCTCAATGAAGAACAGGAGACGGCGACAGATCCGTCTCGTGAAACGTGATAATTCTTTCTCCCTAATTTTTTCTAGAAAAATAGGATTTTATAGCGTCGGTTTCAGGGTCTGCGCGGCCACCAGGTGGGGACAACCCACCTGGGCGCTCCTGGAGGGGGTAGCAAGCCTTGGTGGGTTGTGCCCACCCAGGTCCCCCCCCCCTCCGATGGTTCATGGCTCCATAAATTCTCTTTTATAAAAATCCTCGCAAAATTTCATTCTATTGCGAGAACTTTTATTTCTGCACAGAAACAACACCATGGTAGTTCTGCTGAAAACAACATCAATCCGGGTTAGTTTCATTCAAATCACACAAATTAGAGTCCAAAACAAGAGGAAAAGCATTAGGAAAAGTAGATACGACGGAGACATATCAACCACGTCGACAACATTCTTCTTATTTTTTGTTTTGTATATTTATTTTTATCGATTCTTGATTACTTCTGTTCTATTCTACTCCATTTCAATACATGTAAATGTTTTAACATTCACCCATATCCTAAATTCATGAAAACAATTAATATCCGCAAATATTATTAGAAAATCATTAAAAATTAAAATTGTGTGAGACTTCTTAAATTTTATAATAGTTTTAAATATTTGCAAAAGAAATATCAAGCAGTGAGTAACTTTGTTTCTGTGTTTCCTATAACTCTTTTGTCATACCAGCCCTTAGACGGTAACTAAATGTTGTGAAATATTGAATGCATCATATGTGTTGCCACTAATACTAAGCCCATTAGCATTTCACTATTTGTTTTCATGAATGAAAAACACAAAAATCCTAGCTTACTTTCGTAGTCGATTTTTGGCCAATGTAACATTTAGAGAGCCATCATGGAAAAAAAGAAACACTAAAGATATTATAATTGGTGTTCCTGAGCTAGTCATATTTATGACCCTCCATCCCCATCGACATACATGTGGTGATTTTGTGATGGGAGACCCACTTTTTGCTCGACTCACTAGCTTTGGTACATTGTTGTTGCTGTCGATGGTGGTGGAGATGATATCTCGGGTTGTCCTCATTCGGAATCTTACCATCCTAGCAGTTTTGCTTAGTAAGAGCGCCAAAAGAAAACAACCCATCAAAAATTGACACAATGGAACACCAAAGATGAACAACCATGAAAAGACATGACCAACATCATCACATGATAGATCTGGTAAGATCTTATTACCTTCTCGCATGTGATTGCCAAGGCGGCTAATCCTCGAGAAGCACCGGCTCTGGTTGCTCCATGCAAAGTATGGTGACGCTCTATATGCCTCAGCAGACTATGCCATTGTTGGCAACATCATCTGAACCACCATTTGCTGCAAGAGCAGAGAGCCTAGGAAGGGAGATGAGCGTGCCGACCTAGTTACAATTTGCAAGTGTTTGCTTGACAATTTTCCGCATCAAGCGACAAATAGGCATATTATCCTATTCCACGCTCACTGCATAGAATAGTAGTCAAATGGTATTCTTCCCGTAGGGACAACACACATGGCTTGGCCCAAAAAGTGTAACAGAGTGTAGTTGGTTCCATTGGTTTTCTTACTTTTTTTCTATTCTTGTCTGTACCATTTTTTGTTAGTTTTCTGTGTTTGCTTTTTTCTCGTTTTCTTTTTACCATTTTCATATTTCATTTTCTGATTCTTTTCTTCTATTTTACCACTTTATAATACATGTACATTTTTCATAACTCACCAACATTTATAAATCCCTAACCATTTTATTATATGTGACTATTTTCTAAATTTGTGATAAAATCTTAAATCGTGATGTTTATATAATATATAAATATTTTTAAAGTATTTGTGAACATTTTCAATTTGTGACCAGGTTTGGTTTTCTAGGTGGCTAAAACTCTTTAATCATGCCATCCCCAAGAAGGTTATTTAATATGAATGAAACATTGAATATGTCATGTGTGATGTCCCTAGAACTGAGCCCATTTGCATTTCATGATTTTGTTTGTTGGATGAAAAAGTCCTAGCTTATTGCCTTATTTCGTATTGTCCATTGCATCTTTTTCCAAAAAAACCATAAAAATAAAGAAATACAAGAGATATTATAGCAAATGTTTCTAAGCTACCCATATTTATGACCAACAATCCCGTCGAAATCAAAATTTAAGACACATATATGTTTTCATAGATAACAATACATAGTAGAAAAATAATATAATAAAAAACAATCACATCCCTAAGCCCAATCCATCGGTCTTTCTTTTGCCAAGGCGGAAAAAAACATGTTGCGCACTTAGCCAATTCGGTCCGGACATACCTTTCATGGTACTAACCTAGAAACAATAGACATACAGTACTCGCTATGTTTCAAAGCTAGCTACACTTAGGACCCACCAACCTCGTCGAGATCAAAATATCAAAGACCATATATATATAGGTAAAAATAGGTAAAATATAGGGTGAAATTACTATTATTTACAAGAATATAATAGAAAATAATACCATACTAGCATAATTTTAGTCCTCGTCGTTGATAGTGGTAAGATGATCTGGCCAACCATGTGGTCGTTCCCATCCGCATACAGAACCATCATGCTAGTTTTGCTTAACAAGGGAGCCCGATGAAAAGAACATATCAAATGTTATCACTATTGAACACCATAGACAACACACCATGGAACACATGGCCAGGACCATCTTAGCATAGATTTAGTAAGATCCGGTTAACCTCTCACATGATATTTCCGTGGAGGAATTTCATCAAGCAACACTGACTCCTGAGTCGGCTGCTCCATTGGTAACATTGTGAGGCACTATAGGCGGTGGAGGACGACACCTTGGCTAGTAACATGATGTCCACCACCATCAGTAGCAATAACTGCAAGCCCAAGCATATGAGCTGAGTGCCCCGGGCTAGTTACAATCTGCAAGTGTTTGCTCGACTATTTGCCATATTAATTGAGCGGCAAGTAAGAGGAATTTCATTTTTAGGCTCGTTGCATAGAATAGTAGTCAAATGGTATTATCATCACCTGGACAACGCATGTGAGCATTCTCTAGTAGCATAATTGAGAGTAGCTGATTCCATTGGTTTTATTCTGGGTTTTTCATTACTAGTTTTTATAGGTTTCTTTGATTTCTTTTTTTATGATTTCATGTTCTGGTTTCGTATGTTCTTTTTTATTGCACTCCAATGCATGAACATTTCTGAAAATTTAACAACATTTCTAAATCCATGAATATAAATTTAATCCACAAACATTTTTAAGATTCACGAACCTTTTAAATTCATGAAGATTAATTTAATTTACAAATTTTCTTAATATTTTTGAACATTTTCAAAATCTGGTAAAAAAATTGTTTTCCCCCTCCCTAAAACTGTTTTGCCATACTGTCTGAAAGAAGGTAACTTAATATCACAAACATTTAATGTTTCATGTGTGATGTCCCTAATATTGAGCCCATAGGCCTTATTGCCTTTTTTGCTTTTGTCCAATGTATATTTTGTCGAACCATCATGGAAAGAGAAAAACACAAGAGAAATTAGATCGGTATTCGTGAGCTAGAATTATATATGACCGTCCAACCCAGCCAAAAGTCAAAATATGATAAACCAATATGTTTTAATATATAAGAACAAAGAGCATAGATATAATATAAAAATCATTCTCATTCCTATGCCTAACTCATCGATCTTTCTTTCTCCCAAGGTGAATAAAAATCACCATTGTTATACTATTAGCTAGTTCGGTCCAGACATAAATTTTGTGGAAGTGACAAAAAAAGAGAGATATTGTAGTGGAGCTGTGATACATCCATTTTGCATCTCTATTTTTTTATTATAATGTACTCTTTATCAGTGATATTTTGCACATTACAACTCCATTATAATGCCTTTTTCTCTTCAATTTAATATTTCTATGCCACAACTCCACTATCGAGTCTTTGGACGGCCCAAGGCCTAAAATGTTGAAAAGTTGCTCATGGTTATCTTATGGTATATCATAATCAATTGAAATCATTAAGTCAAACATGGGAATATTTCACCTTTCTTCCATGAAGGTAAGACTAAAATACGACAAACTGGTAGAATTCAAGATGTCGTAGTGGAAGAACAACAGAAAAGCTCCCCATGTAAACCAGGCCTAGCTTGCAATATTGAGGCAATCTGATTCCGATTCAAAGCCCGTGTGATGTTGAGACATGTCCAACCTGAAATGTATTGGGCATAAAAAAATTATATTCATTATTAACAGAGTCATAAAGAAAACATGCCAGCTTGGTGCCATTGTTGCAACTTCTCATCTCTAACATATTGATGGTGTTTAGCATAGTGGATAAAACAAGGCAAGCAAAATACTTATGTTACATATCCTCTTTATATTCCCAAATATATATGAAGTGTTTAGGTGGGATGATGTCTTCAGTAAGACACTAGTAGGAAAAGGGTCATTCGAACCGGTTCGTAAGGGCCATTTGTACTGGTTCACGAACCGGGACTAAAGGGTCGTAACTAAACCCCTCCACCTTTAGTCCCGGTTCGATCGGGAACCGTTACAGATAGTGCTCCACGTGGCCGTAGCGGCTTGCCCAGGCAGGGGTACCTTTTGTCCCGATTGGTGCCACCAACCGGGACCAAAAGGCCTCCACGCGTCAGCAGTTCAGGGGCTGGGTTTGTTTTTTTCTGAAAGGGGAGGGGGTTTGTGGGGTTTTGTAGGGTTAATTAGGGGTTTCATATATTGTGTTAGCTAGCTAATAGAGAGGAGTGTCCTCTCTTATCTCCATGCTTGGTCGACGCTACGTATAGAGAGGATTCGACACACTAGCTAGCTAGTAAGCAAATGAAGGAAACCATTAAGTACAGAAGATCGTCATGAACACAGAGAAGTGATCGACCTCTCCTGCTCCGATAGATTGGTCGAACAACAAGTTTTGGTATATCTATCAGACGCTACTGGCTAAGATCTCTTATGTCCCCTAACATCTGAACTCAACTTCCACATGGTATTCTCCGTGTTTGTCGATGACGTGGTCAAGAAAGAATCCCGCCAATTCCTCTTGAATTTCTCGTATGTGATCTTGTGGTAGTAGTTCATCCTGCGCCTGCCACATCTAATTTCTAGAAGGGGGTCAATACATATATATGAATGAAAGTGAACACAAATGATGGTAATAAAAAAATTTGTAAATATTATTGCTTATGCACTTCATATTGTTGTTTAGAGTAGCCCCGCTCATAGGTGGTGTGGTGGATGAACACGCAAATGTAGTATCCACACAAATCATTCCCGGGTTCTTGCCACAACCACTTTACAAGAAATAGAGGTCAATCAAACTGATAAGCAAGCATGCTAAATGGTAGTGATGAAACTAGCTAGAATCAATGGGAGATGCGCGGAACTAGCTAGTAGCTAGTACTTACTTTTGGGTGGTTAAATCGCAGTTGCGCCGGCAGTCTTGGAGCTTGTGCGGTGAACTTTTTCCAAACCCTGCCAGACAAAGAAAACTGGATGGAGGGAAAATGATCACCCCCCTCACAGGTCAACAATCGGTGGAAGCCTGAGTGAAACAGAGGAAATTGGGCCAATAGGCGTGGGGCATGAAGCTATCGTCCAAACCACCCTGAAGGGCACGAGGGCATGGGAGGCGGCAATAGAAAACCTTCCGAACCCCCGCGAATAACCCGGGAGAAAGGGCATGCCTCGACCATGGTTTTTAGGTAGCAAGAGACGTGGCATACGTCTATGAGGGAGCTTCCCTCCAGTTTTCACACCGACAGTTCAATTTCATGAAAAGGGAAGTGAATGCCAAAACTACCTATCAGGGGGATTCAAGGCCACTTAGATGGTCAGAAGTTTCTTTCGGCTTTGACTCAAAAGACTTCTCAAAAACACTTCCACCTTGGGACGGCTTGCTCTAAGCATCTCCCCAACTAATAGTAATATCCGAGCATCCAGAAAGCTGGTTGACGAGGGCGTAGGGCTAAACCTCCTTTCTCCCCATGTATTGAAAAAAATGCAAATACTGTTGTGTTGGCCACGACTAACCCAGCCTTCCTGGGAGCTACGCATGGCCACACTATGTCGTTAGGCCAGATTTCCCTCATGCCGGTGACAAGAACAACTACAGATTTGGACGTTGCTAAATTCAGGATACCTTACAATGTTAACCTTGGTCACCCAGCCCTGGATAAATTTATGGTAGCATCCCACTACGCCTATATGACGATCAAAATAACATTACCGAAAGGGCCTATATCTGTCCCTGCTCACCTCCCTGATGGCGTGATATGCACCAAAAAGATGTACCTGGCTGCTATCGCCAAGGAAGGGATTACCAGGAATGAGGAGCCCACTCTCCTAAGCCCTCGAAGGGCGAGGATCATCACGGAGGTTGCTGTCACCACAAAAAACATCCCCCTCAGGGATGATCCTAGCCAAGTCATTAAGATTTGGGACCAACTCGATCCCAAATTGGAAAGCGCGCTCATCTCCTTCCTGCTGGCTAATACCGACGTGTTTGCTTGGCAACCGTCGGATATGTCCGGGCTTTCCAGGCAGGTGATCGAGCACTACTTATGCTTATGTCCGGGAGCAAGACCCATTAAGCAAAAAGTTCGGCGCCAGGTGCCTGACCAGAAGAAGTTTATACAAGAAGAGGTCGAAAGGCTACAAAAGGCAGGCTTCATCTGGGAAGTTCTGCACCCTGACTGGATAGCCAACCCCGTGGTACTTGCCAAAGCTAATGGAGATAGGAGAATGTGTACAGACTTCAGCGATATCGGGACGCCTTGTTGGTACTCGCTCTCAGGATCGATCATATTAAACCACGACGAACACGCACACACACAAAACTTATAGCCAAGCCACAAAGATTCATATCCTGTGTTACCCAATCTACATGAACATATCCCCTAAAAATAATAGTAAGAGTACACTATTCTCAAATCATATTCATCCTCTCAAATTTCTCCTTGCGTACATAAACGCATGCCCAAGCTGTAGAGAGACAAATATGAGCAACAATAGTGTAAGTGTGTGTCACTGATTAATCGAGGCATAACCCGGCAAAACCATCATACGTATGAAATATCTTCTCATGCATATTAGTGCTTGCTAGTTGAATAAATGATATAATCAGGTTCTAATTGGAATAGATCTAGATAAACAATAATTGTAAATATTGTGTTATTATATTTCCCATTAGGATATCCATTACTAAAGTATTCATGGGGGTCCTTTTAGTTTGTAGGTTGATAAACATGAAGTAATGATACCATGTCGGGTGACAACCAGTTTCATGTGATGCATAATATTGGAGTAAGATTCTATAAATTTCTTTGATTGATTGAATGTGCATATATATGTGATTATTTATTCCTGGCCATGGCCCTTTCTTTTATGTAGCTAGTCTTCTGCTATTAATATATGCATCTGAATCAAACATTAAAAAGTTGAAAAGTTGCTCATGCTTATCCTATTGTATATCATAATCAATTGAGTCATTAAGTCAAACATGGGAATATTTCACCTTTTTTCCATGAAGGTGAGACTAAAATATGAAAACGTGAGAGTACCCCACCCCCACCCCCACCCAACATGAGGCCACCGCCTCGGCGTGCACAGACCATCCACCCAACCAGGGGCAATTGAGTCCTCGGTGCCACCCACACCGGTAGCCACATAGGTTCTTCTGGTGGATGCCCTCTAGCCGACAAAAAGAACAGGGTTGGAGGAGCGTGCCACAATGATAAAATCCTATTCGCCCTTGAATCGCCTGCAGAGAGTGATGCGAGAAAAAATCGCAGGATCGAACTATCAATTTCTTCTCTATGCTATGGTTGATCTTGCGCCATATCCTCATCTCGGTGAGATCTAGTCCAGCTGGTAGAAATGACTTTTGTAGCTTCTAACAAGGTAAATTTTGTTTCTTGGATGAACGTAGCGTGAGGATTTTTAGAGATTAATTTGAAGAGGTCATTAGCATACTTAGGAGGTTGGCCTTGGCCACGTAGTACATTCCAAGAGCAGACAAGAAAACTAGTTTGTGAGAGAAAAAATTTGTGTGCACCACGACAGGAGAGGATTGTTAATTCAATGATATGAGGTCACTAAACAACTGATTGCGTAAGGATGGGCGATCGAAAGGATACATATACCTAACTTAGCGAGACAGGGGCATTAAATATCTGACGTTCCATTGACATGGTTTACTGGCTGTTTCTTAGGCAATAACGTTCTTGTGTTGTCGGATGTGATGTTGGACCTAAAATTTGTATGGTCCAAAGGACGATATTTGTGTGAATAAGAACGAATTAACAGGTAAGACTATAATTCCCCTAAGAAAGGAAAGATTCTGATTCACAGAAAAACATGAAGGATTTTTCATAGATATTTGTATAATATCTATATCTGGCAGTGTGACCAGCGTATTTGCGCAGCTATATTTGATATATATTAGTCGTTGTTGCACTACTAGGGAAAAGCTTATACACAGTCGCTTACTAGTAGCGCGCTATATTGACCCGCGCTACAACTAGTTACTAATAGCGCGCTATATTGACCCGCGCTACTAGTAAATATTATTAGTAGCGCGTGACCCAATAAAACACGCTACTAGTAAATATTCTCAATCGTACCCCACAGACAAGCCATAGTAGTAGCGCGAATTGTACAACACGCGCTACTACTAATAAAATAGCAGTAGCGCTTGAGGTACAACCCTCGCTACTACTGTCGGTCGACGAAACCCGCCGGTTGACCGTAATTAGTAGTAGGGCGAATTTGCTGAGCCGCGATACCACTACCACGGGCACCCATCCCTCTACCTCGCACCGCTCATAGAAAATCCCACTCTCTCCCTCAAAAAAATCCCTCTCTCTCGCCCGTGACACCCCCTCTCTCTCCTGCGACCCCAAAACTTAGCTCTCTGCCCTCATTCTTCGCCCACCCTCTCCTCCTCACCTCATATTTTCTTCCTTTTTCTGCAGGTCGCCATGGCGCGGACGGCGACGACGGCTGGAGGGGCGCACCTCCGTAGGACGGGACGCTGCCATGGAGATGGAGCTCCTTCTCCCCACGACGCAGAGGCCCAGAGCCTCCCTCCTTCTCCGGTGACTTGTTCTCAGGCCCCACCGCCTACCTCTGCCCCCCTCTCTCTGTTTCAGATCTATCCACCAACCCATGATACATGGCAAGTTAGGGAGTTGTTGCAGTTTGAGGTTAATCACCTTGATCGGCTGCTGTTTAATTAGGGTTGATTAGATTAATTAGCTCAGTTTGATTCTAGAGTTTAGGAATGAATATATGGGTATGACATGCTCTCCAAATTTATAGGATTGAAGTATTGTGTTGCTGCATTCAAGTGATCTACAGTTTTAGGCCCTGTTTGATGGCAAAGTCTTGGATAACCCAAAGTATTTGAAAACTACAGTTTTGACATACAGAAGTTTTCTAGAGTATTGAGAATACTGCAAACATGTTTGGCTATTGCTTACATAAAACATAAATTAGCAAGTGTTCACAGTTGCAAACACGCATGTATGTACCAAGCTCCCTAGTCGTTGCATACTTGGACAACCGCATACATAAACTTGAAAGGCCATGCACATAGCTAGCTTACCAAAAGCGGGGGCAGTTGAACTACCAGGAGCAAAGCTACCGGCTGCGCGTGGGCTGGAACACTCCGCCATCATCAGCGTCAGCGTCGAGGGTCACCACGGGAACATCCACGGTGGTGCCGACGGTGCACCAACACTAACTCAGAATAGCAAACAAAGCTCAGTCCACTTATAAGCAATGATTGTGCATGATGCATCCATCCATTCTATCGGAGAGGCTGTGTTAATTACTTAATTTTTCTTCTTGTGCTAAGATTGATAGCATCAAGTATTATATGCTTTTGTTTATCAAGTAGAGCCTTGTGAGATAGATGTGCGTGCCACCGTCCTTGAATGGGGTGCCTGTTCGACTGCTTCCGCGCGGCCGGCGGTAAGCCGCGCCCGCGCCCAGCTCGTCTCCTCCTCCATCGCCCCGTCCGCCAACCCCAAGGTTTCTTCTTGTTCTTCTGTCCTGCCTCACGCGGAACCCGTGTGTGCCGTTCCCGGACACGGATCAGCTAGCTGTGGGGGTGCGGAACCCATGCTGAATTTTGTCTGACTAGTGACGCATGTGCATCAGTTTCAGCATTTTCAGTACACAAAGAGGGATTATGTCTTTATATGCAGTCGAAATACATGATTCAGTCCAATACTGGTTGTACAGTTAGCTTCCCTCGAAATTCATGATTCGTATTGGGTTAATAATCTGCAGCTAGTTGTATTTTTAATTCACTAGCCTTTTACTTATACATGAGAGAAGTGAGAAGCTAAGTCAATAGGAGCTAAACTCAACCCTTGGCTTGTTACGTGAGCTCAAACTAGTACCTACTACCTAGTGAGTGTTTCATGTACTGAACTTGGATTTCGGGTGTTTTTGTAACATCCATGTAAGGTGCATAGCAGACCTATTGTATGCTAGATCCTTTGTTTAACCAAATTAGTTAGGGATGATAGCCCATTCATGAGCAATATTGCGAGATGTGGTTGCCTTTTAGAGAAAATCTGGACAGCAAGATTATATCTGAAAAATGAGTTAGCTAGGCTCAGAATTTTGAGTTGGCCCCTTTACGTATGTTTTAGATAAAGTTTCAAGGTTTCTTTAGAGCATTTATTTGTGTCATTTGGATGTACGGTTTGAGAGCAGCTATCAGTTTAGTTTGCTGTCCCGAAATATATGTTCCTGGGTACAGTATTTTGATATGGGAGATTAGGCCTTGTTAGAGGTGGTATTAAAATAAAGTTACAACATGAAAATTTTAGAGGCTGTTCTGTAGATACTTAAACACATATCACTTGTCAGGTTTCGTTCGGTATATTAAATCCTATGAAATTATCAAAGTGGGCTGTACTATGTTGGACAGAATTTTATATTTGGACTTTGGTGAATGTAACCAGACATATACTCTCAGATTTTGTCATAGTTGATGGTATGAGGACTTATAATGTGATAAAGTATATACGTTGTTGCAACACCAAAATCAGTGAAATATATTTCCTTTTTTTGCTGCTGAAATCTTGACTCCATAAAGTAAGGATTTAGATAACATCCTATGTTCAGAGTTCAGTTCTTTTCTTATCTGAAACTAAGATATTTTACAATGGACATGATGGATGTTGCAGGTTCATTGATGACAGCCAAGGGTTCATGCTCGGAAACGACTACATCTTGCTCCATGTTGTCGGCTCAGCTAAAGTCCTTAATCATGAGGAGATGGGACACATCGATTGTTAGAGTACACTTGACAGGTGCATTTTGTGAAATTCTAGCCAAAAGATTGATAGCATGCTTGCCTGCTTGTTCTTTTCAGTTCAAATAAATGTTCCTTTTCTTATTGAATCCAAAGTAGCTAGCGGATATCAAGTGAAAGGTTGTTGATTGTCCCAAAGTTCTTTCCTCTACAAAAGAGTGTAATCTTAACCAATGATTGTTTCCAACATGCAAGGACGTGACCACATAAATTTATATATCTTAATCTCATATGCTATCAAGCTTTTCAAGTGCAGTTACCAAGCACCGCTTTTATTTAAGGAAGAAGTTGCTGATTTTTTTATTTAAATAGTTGATACCTAACTAGGTGAACGAGAAAATGTCTTTTCCCTATTCGTGCATGTTTGCTAGTACTATATTTGGTTGAACTGTTGCAATTTGCGTACTAACAAGTTTTCACTTTCCCGACGTGGGCGTAGAGGTGATCGACGCTGACTAGCACGGCCCGGTGGCGCTATGCTCTTCAACCACTCGGAGACGGACTTCGCCGTGAAGCCTGGTTGCCACGTCGCATAGATGATCGTCCAGGTGATTTCGATGCCGGAGGTCGCCGAGGTGGAGGAACTTGACGCCATCATCCGGGGGAGAGGGAGGATTCGAGTCCACCGACGTATGAACTCCGAGCATAGGTAGATACATCTAGAGAATTGGTCTGTTTAGGTTGGTGGTAGACCACTAGGGAAGGTACCCACCTTACGATGATGGTTGTGTGTGTCTGATGTTAAATGGAATCTTGAGATGGTTCTGTGGCATGTTAAATGAAATATTGAGATGGTTCAGTGACATTCATTTGTTTTGCATTGGACGTATTACTATTCATGAATACTACATCTATTTTTATTTTTTTTAATTCCAAAATTGTTAGTAGTAGCGTGGGGAGGAAACTGAGCGCTACTAGTATATAGGATACTAGTAGCGTTGGTTGTTTACCCACGCTACTACTATTTCATTAGTAGTAGCGCGTGTACGTAATAGCAGTAGCTTGGGGGGCACACGCTACTACTAACAAAGTTAGTAGTAGCGAGGGTTTAACCCACACTACTACTGACTATTAGCTGTAGCGCGATACTAGTAGCGCGGGTACCCGCGCTACTAGTACCCATTTTACCCGCGCTGCTAGTAGCCTTTTTCCTAGTAGTGTTGCATTCATCTTGATATAGATAATATGAACACCATTTACATCTCGGGACAACAAAGTTAGATTCTGGCGCAAATTCAATTCCTTTTTATATGAAGTTGCTGGCAAGTACAATGATGTGTGATGGTGAAGGACGAAAAGGATCGTGGTATGTCTCCCATAATGCAAAAAAAAAATTTATCTCTCATAGTATTCTTCAGCTTTCGCTATTCCAGTCCTTCTCATCCCTTGATTCTGTCCACAAAGATTTTTTGGAATTTTAGGGAAAATGTAAATATTTATTTCATATACTTGATTCCTTTTTTCATTTCACCGTATTTTTATAAATACCATATCATACCTGATCCATATGCTCGATGTCTTCTCATAATACTCCAATTCACTATCTTGCTTTCCAATGTAAATCAATGTAACTATCATTGAGTGTTGCCGAGATTTGTGAAATGTTCTCTCACTCACCCTTGTCATAACTTGTTATTCTCTGGTGGTGCACATGTCACTGTTTTCTCTAACAGTAGTTTGTCTAGAGAATGTTATCCTATTTAATTTTTCTTATTAGTCAATAATATGCAACAAAAATTATAGGAGAAACATTGTAGCCAGAATGTGTAGCTTGATAAAACACAATCAGATTTATGAAAAAAAATCAATATTTCAAACTTTATATATATGAGTGAATCATTTTATTTATCCACATCATAAAAGATTTATCTAGGATGTATTTTACAAAAGATAAAAAAACTCATATTCTCGATCGACATGATAAAACTGCATATATAATTATTATCACAAATTGACAAATTTCTTGGATCTTTTATGTTTATGATTGGTTGGCGATCTTTGCATCTGTCCCTCTGACAATTTTGTTGATTTTTGTGGCTGTTTCGCTCTGTAGTTTGCGAATGTTTTTTCTATAGCATTTTTTCCTTGGGTAATGTTGCCTTCCTATTACTGTTGGCCTTGCGGAGTTTCTATAAACCTCATGCAAAATTATGTACTCCCTCTGTTTCTTTTTACTCTGAATATTAGCTTGTCTCAAGTCAAACTCTTCAATGTTTGAATAACTTTTACATGAAAAAAATAAATACAAAATTGACATCATTAGATCCATTGTGGAATAAATTTCGCATATTATATTAATTTGGTATCGTAGATCTTGATATTTTCCCTATAAATATATTCAAGCTTTACAAATTTTTGGCCTCGGACAAATATAATAAATGGAGTAGAAACAACCGAGGGAGAACATATATGCCTATTAGAAAGTATTTCCCTTTTTTACCGGTAGGCTTTTCCTTGTCTATATGTGCCTCATAGATGCATACCCAAATGGCTAATTTCTCGATGCCTATGTATGCGACCCTTTTTGTGTGTGACCGTTGCTCACTGATTAAAGTCATGAATACCTTTTTTTCTCTTTTAATCTCAACCTTTATAATATTATTTTTTTGAAATTATCTCAACCTTTATATAAGAATCAAGAGATCGTGTATTTTTAAGGCACATCGATTTTGATTATATTTTATTTAGAATTAGTGACATATATTCCTCTTGATATTTAGATTTATGCATCAGTTCTTGCGTTTTTGTTTATAAACATTTAATGGTACGTAGTTTGTAATCATTGCATACTGACGTAATTTTCGAATCTTTTAAATCTCAGCCATTAAAAATTCTTATAAACGGTGTCAAAATTGTAGATTATGTGAATGCATGGGATGGCTCGTTTGTCCCTTATTTTAGTAATAGTATATACAGTAATTAATAAATAGATGTATCCAGCACAGATTGACCTTTGTATTTCATTCATATCGGTGCAATACAGATTACAACCCATTAATGCATGATAAGGAAAGGAAATGACCAAATAAAAATATTGACGAAATATTTAATTTCGTCCACATCCAGGGTAGATGCAGAGCATGTACCAAAGATTGACGCGACGACTTCATTTCAAACAAAACAAAAAATTAACGCGAAGACTTGAGTAGAAGATGCATATGTAAACTAGGCATACGAAACTAGTGTCCATATGCATGCACTGGACTCGGGCTCTGACTGGGTTTGGATCTCAGTACGGGAAGCCGGCGTTGGGTTGATGGAGCCCCTGCTGCACCGTCTCCATCCCGGCAGTGAACTCCGGACGCGGCAGCATCACATCAAGCCATTGATCTATCTCCTTGTCTAGCCCTGCGTCGAACCCCAGCGGCTTAGGCATCGTCATCTGCATCTGCTCCAGATCCATCCCGGCGGCCAACCCCGGCGGCGGAGGCATGTCCTGCACATCCATCCCGGCGGCGACCACGTGAGACGGAGGCAGCGGCGCCATCACCATCTGCTGCATATCCATCCGGGCCTCGAACCCCTGCTCCTGTGGTGGAGGCCCCAGAAACTGGAACTCCATCCCGTCGTTGGCGGTGCCGCTGCTGCTACCGAACTCGAAGGTGTTACCACCGAAGATCTGGGGCGGCGGCGGTGGTGGGGCCACCTCCGCCATGCGGCTCATGTGGGCGTGCATCGCCTCGAGAAGAACCTGGTTGGCGCGATCGGAGACGGCGTCCTTCATCTGCATCAGCGCGGCGAAGAAGGCCGCCATGTCCTCGTCTCCCATGTCGCGCGCCTTGGTGTCGAACCAAGCCGCTATCTGGTCCCCCGCAGAGCGCTCTTTCGCCATGGCCTTGTCCGTGCGCTTGGTCCGCTTCTTCAACTCGGCCAGCTCCGTGCGCAGCTCGTCGAACTCCTGCTGCAGCTTCTCGAGCTTCTCGTCTTCGCCGGCAGCACCCTCCCCGGCCAGCAAGCGGTCGTCGGCAGCGCCCTCCTCCCTCGCGCCAGCCCCCGCAGCCTCCCCCGCCAGGAAGCGTTCCACGACGGAGTCGACGGTGTTAGCGATCGTGTGTACTGCATGTATAGAGGAGTGGGGTTAGTGGTTAGTGCTGCCCTATTCCCACGGCTGGTTCTCGTTTGGTTCAGTTGAGCTGTGTAACTACATATACGTGTAATCTTTGTATCAATGAAATCAAGCGTTGCACAAAACCTTTCTCTCCTACCCTCGCTCTGGTTCTGACATTGTATCAGCCTAAGATCCATAGCTTCCGCTGCCCTCCCAACCTCCCGGCGACCATGAGCTCCTCCTCCCACTCCTCCTCGGCCGGTTCCGACTCCGACGAGGACTTTGGTCTGCCCGTTGCAACCCAAACCATTCCCACCCAAACCATCCAGTCGCTTCGCATCCGTGATCATGTCCTGGTCGTTCTCGACTACGAGAAGGAGAATTACGGGCTGTGGCGCCGCCAATTCCTCGGCGCGCTCGCCAAGTTCGGCCTGCTCGACCACGTCGACGGCTCGCGGGCGCAGGTCTCCTCCGACTGGCATCTCAATGACTTCGCCGTCGTCTCCTGGTACAACGCCACCGTGACGCCCTCGACTCTGGAGATCATCGAGGAGCGCAACGACACGGCGCGTTCCCTCTGGCGCTCCCTCCGGTCGCTCTTCCGCAGCAACCGCCACGCCCGCGCCACCTACCTTCGCGATGAGTTTCACAGTTTCATGCAAGGCGACCTCGCTGTGGTCGAATACACGTCCAAGCTGAAGCAGATGGCCGATCAGCTCGGCGACCTCGGCCGCCATGTGAAGGAACGCGATCTCGTCGACAACGTTCTGCGCGGCCTCGATGAGCGCCTCCAGCACACGATCCCGCACATGACTCGCGGGCGCCCTCCCTTCTTCGTCAAGCTTCGCTCCTTCCTCCTACTCGAAGAGCAGCGTCTCGCTCGCCAGGCGCGTTCCGCCGCCCGCAACGCCCTCATCGCCCAGGCGCAGGCTTTCCATGCCTCGCGCCCGCCACCACCACCGACGGCTCCGGCCCCTCACTTTCCCGTGGCTCTCCTCGGCGCCGGGTCTCCTGCTCCCGGCCCCTCCGGCAACAGCAGCCGGAAGAAGCGCAAGAAGAACGCGCCTAATGGCGCTGGTTCGTCCACCGGCGGGGCTCCTCACCATGGCGGGGCACCTGGTGGCTCCCATGCCGGCTACCGCGCACCGGCGCCCACCGCTCCGGCCGTGGCCGGCACCTTTCAGGCCTGGTCCGCCCCGGGGCTCCTTGGCGCCCGGCCGCCCGCGCCGGCCCTGCCTCACGCCCTCCAGGCATCGTACTCCGCTCCCGCGCCGTCCGCGCCCCAGTGGGATCAGGCTGCGTTGATCGCGGCCCTCAACCAGCTCTCGGTGCAGCCTCCGTCCGCGCCCGGGGGCGAATGGATTCTCGACAGCGGCGCGTCCTCGCACATGGGCTTAGGATCCGGTATACTCTCTTCGCCTCCCCATCCCTCCACTCCCTCCACGATCATTGTTGGTGATGGCTCTGCCTTACCAATCACCGCCGTGGGTTCTGCTTCCCTTCCCACAAATTCTCGTTCACTTTCCCTTCTTGACATTCTGATTTCTCCTTCCTTAATTAAGAATCTAGTTTCCGTACGTGCATTCACTCGTGATAATTCTGTCTCTGTTGAATTTGACCCGTATGGCTTTTCTATCAAGGATTTGTCCACCAGGACGGTTCTTCTCCGATGTGATTCCTCCGGCGACCTTTACCCGTTCGTCCGCCCTCATCACTGCCTCACCGCCACCGTCGCCGCCGATTTGTGGCACCAGCGGCTTGGTCATCCGGGCGTCGCCACCCTCGCCAAGGCATCCTCCTACTACAAGTTTAGTTTCAATAAAAGCCCTTCGACGCACTGCGCTGCTTGTCGGACGGGCAAACACACTAGGCTACCTTTCTCTTCTTCCACTACTAAAACTTCATTTCCCTTTGAGCTCTGTCATTGTGATCTCTGGACAAGTCCTGTACCAAATGTATCCGGCTATTTATATTATTTAGTGATCCTTGATGATTTCACACATTATGCCTGGACTTTTCCCATTCGTCGGAAATCTGAAGTTCACCGCCTTCTCACTCTCTTCTATGCCTACGTCCGCACCCAATTCTCCCGCCCCATCCTAGCTTTCCAAACGGATAATGGACGTGAGTTCGACAACATTGCGAATCGCTCTCTTCTCGAGTCACATGGCACCCGCTTTCGTCTCTCTTGCCCCTACACGTCCCAACAAAATGGCAAGGCCGAGCGCATTCTTCGTACACTTAATGACGGAGTCCGCACCCTTCTTCTCCATGCCTCCATGCCACCACGCTGGTGGGCCGAAGCCCTCTCCACATCTACATACCTCCTTAACCGGCGCCCGTGCAAACCTCGGCTCCTCACCACCCCGTACGAGCTCCTTCACGGCCACGTCCCAGACTTCCGTCATCTCCATGTGTTCGGGTGTTTATGTTACCCCAATATCATAGCTATCTCGCCACATAAGCTGGCAGCTCGCTCCGTGGCATGCGTTTTCTTGGGTTATCCCGACGAGCGAAAGGGGTATCGTTGTTACGATCCAACCACCAGGCGCATCCTTTTTTCCCGTCATGTGACGTTTGTAGAGTCTGTTTTTCCGTTCAAAACTCTACCTAATTCCCCTGACGACCAGCTGGATCTAATCTCCGATCCCCCAGCCTCGGATCACGTCGATCACGACCCTCCCCCTGCATGGCCTACATGCCCTTCTCCCGTATCGCCGCACGCCACGTCTCCCCCTCCCTTCGCGGGTGCGCCCACCCCGCCTCCCGACTCGCCCGCTTTGGGCCAGCCCACTACACCTCACGGCTCGGATCAACCGATCCCTGGGCCTCCTTCCCCACACACCGGCCCAGCCGCCGGCTCGTCTTCCTTGCCTGTCGCCCCTCCCCGTCATCCGATGATCACGCGAGCTCGTCACGGCATCTTCCAACCTAACCCTCGCTACGCCGACTCCCTCCTCGCCGCCACACCCATCTCCCCCCTGCCCTCCTCTGTACGCGACGCCCTCCGTGATCCCAACTGGCGCGCCGCTATGCAGTCCGAGTTCGACGCCCTCATCTCCAACGCCACTTGGACGCTCGTCCCTCGCCCTCCCAACACAACTGTTGTGACCGGCAAATGGGTGTTTCGGCACAAGATGAACTCGGATGGGTCCCTGGAGCATTACAAGGCGAGATGGGTTGTCCGCGGGTTTGCTCAACGGCCTGGGATCGACTTCGGCGAAACTTTCTCCCCGGTCGTCAAGCCGGCGACGATCCGCACAGTTCTCACTCTGGCTTGTTCGCGGGGCTGGCCGGTGCACCAGCTCGACGTGAAAAATGCCTTCCTCCACGGCATCCTCGCTGAACAGGTCCATTGCTACCAGCCTGCTGGCTTCGTCGACTCGGCACGCCGCGATCATGTTTGTCGCCTCTCGAAGTCCTTATATGGGCTCAAGCAGGCCCCAAGAGCATGGTTCCAGTGGTTCGCCGGCTTCGCCACCACGATCGGCTTCGCCGCGTCCCGCTCCGACGCCTCCCTCTTCATCCTACGGCGGGGTAGCAGCATTGCATATCTCCTGTTGTACGTGGATGATATTGTGCTGGCGGCCCCTTCTTCGGATCTTCTACGCGACATCGTCTCCAAGCTACAACACGAATTTGCTATGAAGGATATGGGGCCTCTTCATTTCTTCCTTGGCATTCAGGTTCGTCGCACGCCGCGTGGATTTTTCCTCAGTCAGTCCAACTATGCCGAAGAACTCCTTCAGCGCGCCGGCATGACTCACTGTCGGCCAGCTTCAACTCCAGTGGACACCCAGCCCAAGCTTGCTGCGGCCTCCGGCAGTCCAGTTTCCGACCCATCCGAGTACCGGAGCCTTGCTGGTGGCCTTCAGTATCTCACGATGACACGGCCGGATTTGGCCTACGCCGTCCAGCAAGCCTGTTTACACATGCATAATCCACGGGATTGCCACCTCGCCATCCTCAAGCGGATCCTTCGCTACGTTCGCGGGACAGCTACCTCGGGTCTTCTTCTACCCGCGTCTCCCTCGACTGACATTGTGGCGTACTCCGATGCGGACTGGGCCGGCTGCCCGGACACGCGCCGTTCTACGTCTGGCTATTGCGTCTACCTCGGCGGCGCCTTGGTCAGTTGGTCGTCGAAGCGACAAGCCACCGTGTCGCGTTCCAGCGCGGAAGCGGAATACCGCGCCGTTGCCAACGCGGTGGCTGATTGTGTTTGGCTGCGGCAACTTCTCGGCGAACTGGGCTGCTCTCTCTCCAAGGCCACTGTTGTGTTCTGTGACAATATCTCAGCTGTGTATATGTCTACCAACCCTGTTCATCATGGGCGGACTAAGCACATTGAGTTGGACATCCACTTTGTCCGCGAAAAGGTGGCTCTCGGCGAGCTTCGTGTTGTTCATGTACCAACTACTCAACAACTAGCCGACGTCATGACTAAAGGTTTGCCAACCAGCTCGTTTCAAGCTTTCAGGTCCAGTCTCTGTGTCTTACCAGCGGACGACGACTCGACTGCGGTGGGGTGTTAGCGATCGTGTGTACTGCATGTATACAGGATCGTGTGTACTGCATGTATAGAGGAGTGGGGTTAGTGGTTAGTGCTGCCCTATTCCCAAGGCTGGTTCTCGTTTCGTTCAGTTGAGCTGTGTAACTACATATACGTGTAATCTTTGTATCAATGAAATCAAGCGTTGCACAAAACCTTTCTCTCCTACCCTCTCTCTGGTTCTGACAGACGGAGGGGTGGCCGAAGGAGAAGGCCCTGCCGCGGGGAGAGAAGGCGAGGGCGGCCACGTGGGCGCCTGTCAGGACCGCCAGATCCGTGGCCTTGCTGAAGAACCCCTGGCGGCGCTTGGAGTAGCAGACGAACCGGGCATCCTCCTGCTCGATCCGGCGGATGACGATCTTCTTCCGGCCGCTGCTGCCTCTCCGGTTGGGCGCCGCCATTGCTCGCTTTCTCGGTGGGAGGACGAGGAGTGGCTGTGGGTGTGGCTACGTCTCGGGGTCGGGGGGTTTATATAACAAGCGTCCGGAGAGGAATCCCTTCGCTGGGCGACGTACATTAAAACTCGCGATAGGCAATGAGATACGATTGGGTATGCGCTGAGCTGTATACATTAAACTCACGCGTCAAAGGATAACTACGTACACCATATTATTTAGAAACTATTCCTTCGCACCCAAAAGAAAGCGTTCCCTTTTATTCTCTTTTTTTAATGCGATTTGGTATGCTCTAAGCTGAATCGATCGGGACGTGACAACAAAATATTGTTGGACGCACAAAAGCAAGTGCTCCTTTTTTTTCTTCTTTGAGGATTTTTTTTTGAGAATCACCGGGGAGGAGTTCCTCCACCTGAATATATTACTCAAAGTGGCCATAATACCAGGAGGGTGATCCAGTTTATAAAGAAAACCGGATCGAAAACCTTAACAAATTGACCCCATTTATGAGGAAAACCGGGCCAAAAACCATACAAGCAACAAGTGTTGCAAGAAGAAGAGAAGAATAGGGACGCCGAACAAAAGGCATGACCTAACTAGCAAACTAACAGGATCAAGTAGATGAGGGGTACATCGAGGGATCACAATACCAAGACTCTACAAGCAGCCTAACGCACCGCACCAGCGTGCGTATCAAACTTCACGGCACAACAGAGGAGCATCCACAATCAACGAGTGCCAAAACTTAACACGAACCTTGGCTGAGAGCTCCGCCATGAAAGTTCAAGACGATTAGCAAGTTGGGGAGGCGCCATTGCATCGTCATTGAGCAAAGGTGAGCCGATACAATACCAAGAGCCCGAAGCTCGCCTCAACACAACATCCAGCAAGGGAGGGTCTTGAGCATGCATAGCAGCAGGACAGAGACCACATGAAAGACAACCGAAGAGAAACACATGAAGAAGAGCACACCACCATCGGTCCTGAGTAGGACACACCACCACCACCACCAAACAGACCACCCTCAACCACACGCCGCAAACTGAAGCCGTCGTTTGGGTCTCCAAGATGACGCCTCCAAGGAGGTAGTGTTGTCGAGGGCACAACACCGTCATCCGATTCGGCAAGCCCAATCTTAGGTTTTCACCCGGAGACCACAAAACAGAATATTGTAGGTGTTGGAGCTCCACAACGGCACATCCTATGAGGAAAACGACGTCCATAGACGTCGTTGCCGCCGACATCAACATAGTTGATGTAGGGTTCTCACCCGGAGTTTGAGCAATCCCTACAACATGACGAAAATCGACCACCACCACCATCGAACCCTTCGAAAGACGAAGAAGCACGACAAGCCGCCAGAGCCAACCACACCCTGTGGAGACTACCAACGACCAAACATGAGCACTAGGCACAAGATCCATCAACGGCCAACCGAGCGCAAGCCACCGGACGCAGTGCAGGCCACCGTGCCCTGCCAAGCACCATGTCGGCAAGGACTAGAGCAGCACTGCCCGAGGCCAGGAACCACCATGGTCTGGGTTGCAGCCATACATCAGGAGCACCTGCACACCCCATGTGTGCCACTGCGCAACCGTCGGAGACCAGAACCGATGTGCCCGCATGCCAACAGATGGCAATGAGGTCAAGATCGGCTGCAGCAGCACTGCCACCAACCCCCATAACCTCCACCAGCACCACTCACCACCACCCTCCTCTGCCCCCAAGCCAGAATACCATGGGCCGATCCAACCGGATTCAGCCAGTCCTGCAAAACGCATCACCACCAAGCCTCCAGATCCACCCCTGATGCAAACCGCCTGGCCCAGAACCATCAGGGGGCGGGGCCCTAGGTAGGACACCGCCGCGCGACCCAGGGCGGACCACCGGAGCATGGAGGGCTGGAGGCCGGCCCCGCGCCCCCGAGGCCGAGCAGAGCTTCGGGCGCCCACACCTCGCTCATGGCAACCCAGATCCACGCTCAGCACCGACCACAAAGCGGCATCCGTCGCGTGACGCGGCCACCGACGCTCGCCGTCCACCTGAGCAGAGGCCGCTGCGCCGGATCCGCATGAACGCCAGCCGTGAGAGCCCCGCCGCCACCATCCCTGGAGTACGTGTGGCTTAGCCCGCGTCCCCTCGGTGGCGGCAAGGCAGGAGATGGGGTGGGGGAGCTGCCGCCGGCGGCGTGGTTGGGTTGCCCCCGAGTCGCCAGAGGAGGCGACCTTCTTTGAGAATTAAAAGCAAGCGTTCCTCCGTCCGGAATTACTTGTCATGGACAAGGATGTATCTACACGTATTTTAGTTCTAGATACATCCTTTCCGATTACTAATTCTCCAATTACTAATTTCATTCTTGTCTGGGTGAACACTTTCAAATATATTAAAAGAGTATTGCATTATCTTTAGCAGAGTGTATATTTGGCTATGTGAAAACAAATCGAGGTGATGAAGCACTTTTTTACATTGTTATAAATGGAGCACATGAACAACGAGATTGCATGCATGCGTCCAGATAGGTCGAAGGATACATGCATCCAGATAGCTCGATGGGTCGTCAGCTAAATGCATGATACATATATCTAGAGATGGATAAAAGATCATTTCAATGGAAGTGTCACTGCGGGCGTGGCCGAAGGCATTGCAACATGCCTGCTGGCTCCTTTTGGATGAAAAGCATTATCAGTTGATGCCAGATTTTAAGGTTGTAGCCAAGTGCACTTCAGGGCAGGGCAGTTCTGTCATGTTATGGCAAGATAATTGGAGGGAGACCATTTGCAAATAAATTTTTCTTGAGTTGTTCTCTTTTGCTGTTCAAGAACAAGTCTACGTCAAAGATTTTCTGGTGGACAATAAATATTTTTACTGCTCCAACAGTACCAAGTTCATGATTATTAGCTGTTTGGATCATGTTTGTTTCATGCTTAGGTTCATGATTTTAGTTGTACAGATCTTGTAATTTTTCACACTTAAGGTCACAATTTTTAGTCGTTAAGATCGTTCAACCTTTTTGTTGGTGCATGTATTAATAAATGGCACCGGCTATATGTCAATCGACTGAAAACTACAATTGGGTCGGTCAGTTTCGTTTTTGTGGAGATGAGAAATGGCCCTAGGCCGGCGGCAGTCAGGGGCGGTGCTATCGCATGCTATCTGGACAAGTATGTATAATACTCTACTAGTACATGCACAACTTTAAGCAGTAAGATTCAATCAGTATTAGGCCTGATTATTGCCTACTGGTAGGACTGATCGTAGGTTTGTGAATTGCTGTAAAACTACACGCACCGGTCACCCAAAAACTCAAACTGACGGGGAAAGGTGTCTTCGGAAACGTAGTAGACAAAAAAACACTCTACGATCATCCAGGAACAATATGAAGATGCACATAAGGTTGGGATAAACGATCGTTAATGACTCCGGAGTGCAGCGAAAGTAGATGAGTCGGTGTAGATCGTACTTGGAGTCCCTCGAACCGTAGATGAACAATTCCACGAACCACCCACGAACGATCCCTCGAACAAAATACCGAAAGCACGGCCTCTCTACTTGGTTGCAAGCGTATGGTCTTCACGATCCGACAGCGCTTCACCATCCAGAGCTAACCATCGCCGGAGAATTAGAGGGAGGAGATTATAACCACACTAAGCTTCTAATTATGAGGATTAGAGGATCTAGGTCAAGCTCTAATTGATCAACTAGGATCAACTAGAACTAGAACTAGAGGAACTAGATGAGGCTCCCCCCCCCCTTCCTTCCCCAAGTGGAAAGGAGGCACCTCTCTATTGGGCCCAAGTAACTTTCCACTAGCTACTTGGCCTTTTTAGAGCCGCTGATATTAAATTAAATATAAAAGCCTCTTAGGAATTTCTATAGCATTTTATTATTAATTTAACATCACTAGAAATATTTTTCACCTATATATTATTTATCGGCAATACCCGGTATTGCCCGATAAACTCTGAAACCCTTCCGGTGACCCCGAAACGCTTCCGGTTCCTCTCGGAATTGTTCCAAATATTAATGAAATAATTCCATAAATAAATACTCGATACTCTCATTCTACTAACACCCAGCAGTTCATCGTTACATTAAGCTTGTGACCTCGTAGGTTCAGTAAATCATAGACATGAATGAAACTCCATCCTTCAATGGTCGATAGCAGAACCGTCGACGTCCATATCGATCCCTACAATTACATGAATGATATTCAAGTGAACCTTTGGTTATCATGTGATGTTCCCTTTGCTTCGCGATACTTTACAAAACCTGAGATGCATCGATATCCTTCTGAGTCATACACATGCTCATTATACCATTGCTCTTGTTACCAATTTTGTTCTTTTTTCTCGTTGAAGTGTTCCAGCATCCCTTTGACGTAGTCACCTGTGTCTGGCCAGAGGATGATGGATGTCGTCACACCGAGAGACCCTAAGAATATCTTCTCCATCGTATGAGAAGCAAATCCTACTCTCGAGCTATCTAGTCCCTTGTCAAACTTTCCGATCAACCTGTACGTTGTCGTTATAATCACCTTGGTACAGTGAAGTTTGAGAAACCCAAAGTCCACTGTATGGTAGGAGGTAACTACGATATTCTTAGGTCTAAGCATTGTTCAGGAAATCGGTATCTGGTAGCTGCTCGGTCGACCATTAATCAGTAGATTAAATAGGAATTGCCAACATATATCTAGTTTTCATGTATTATACCAACCTCTCATGCTCTCAGCTATGTAATATACCAAAATATGCTACTGTCTGGTCGAACCCTAGCTATTGAGGAGCGAGAGGGAGTCGGAGGGGTTATAGGGGGAAAAATTGGGCTTTGTTTGCTCACATGTTAATGGGGCAGCAACGATTAATCGGCGTAAAAACTGATTAATTGGTCTAATGGGCCAATTAATCGGCCTAACAAGTTAACATGATGAATAGGTGCTATTCGATTCGGTCACCCTACGAGCAGCGATTAACTGGCCCGTTAACTGATTAACCGGACGAGTTTTTTAGCAGTGGGTCTAAGGAACTAAAACACACATTAATACATTGTGTTATAACAACTGATTTTAGACGATATTATCTCAAAGTGTAACAAACAAGTTTGCGTCAATTCAATATGATCGTTCTTCTAACGTTATACTCTCAATTTTGTTTCAGGGTCATTGTTACACTTAATGATATCCTAAGATCCAAAAAACGTGATCACCAACAATGCTTGAGTCGGTCTTAGAGGCAAGACTTGGAACCTATTTTTACCGTTTATTATTTCACACATGCATATAAGTATTCCACTGAATCGCATGTTCCGGGATCATAGCTGTTATAGCATGAAATATAAACTCTTAGATATGAACAAGGAAATATAATAATACAATATTATTGCCTCTAGGCCATATTTCCAACAAGGTGGGCTATGCATTTATACATCAACACTCCCCTCACATGTGGCCCCCTCAGGCCTAAACGTGGACCGAAAGTGGGCTGCAACTTTTTGTCTTAAATTGCGCCAGCCGGGTCTTGAAACTCAAGACCTCTTGGCTCTGACACCATGTAAAACTACAGGCACCAGCCGGTTCACCCAAAAGCTCAAACTGATGGCGAAAGGTGGGCTATGCATTTGTACATCAACAGTTGTGAGATGACTCCATAGACAAAGTAAAACATGAATATACGATCCGACTAGTGATCACCATTTTTCCAAAAAAATAATATTGAAAACTAGCAAGCACCAGGTATAAAATCCTAGAAATTTGAAACCATTGCAATGAACGGTGATTGTGACCAATTCTTGAATATTATAAAAATGAGCATATTCTTGTATTTGAAACCAATGCAATTTACGAAAGCTATATTCTTGAATAAGCATATAGCTTTCATAGAAAGAAGTTTTCTTAGAAGGGATGAATTTGTGGCGTTACTATCACCTTTTAAGAAGAAAAAAAATAAAAATGAAAACAAATAATGTTAAAATTTGAACACAATTTAAGAAATTTTGATGGTCTATAATATAAGCAAGAATAAGCATATAATAGTGGACTTTTCACAAAAAGAAGATTCCTATGAAGAAATGAATTAGTCGCATTGCTATTATCCTTAAAGAAGAAATAAAATGAAATAAAAACTTAGAAAATCCAGATAATGAAGATTTATATGTAAGAATGAATTATTGACAATGGTATTACAATTTAAGAAGAAAGAAAATAATTACAAAGTTTTGCCCACCTTTTACAACAAATGCAATTTTTTAATATGCAAGAGTAAACATATGATAGTGATTTTTTCACAAAAAGAAATTTATTAGTGGCAATGGTATTATCCTTCAAGAAGAAAACAAATGAAATAAGAACTAAAACAAAATGATAATGAAAATAATGAAATTTTCAAAGGAAGTATAAATTTGTGGCAATGATATTAATGAATAAGGGGCATTGCTCTTCCACTTAAAGAAGAAGAAAATAAAATAAAGACCAAAATAAAATCAAAATAATAAATTTTTATAACAATAAATGAGTTGGTGCAATGGCATTACCCTTCAACAAAAATAAAAGAAAAGGAAAATAGTAAAATAATAATGAAAAAAATTGCACGGAATTTACAACACAAATTGTGATTAAGAATAAGAATATAATAGTGGAATTTTTGCATATAAAATTCTAAGAATGAAAAAATAAGAGGCTTTATAATTGCCCTTGAAGAATATAGAAAATAAAATAAAAACTAAACAAATATGAAAATAATGAAGTTTTCTAAGGAAGAATGAATTTTCTAGGGGAGGGGGGCTAATAAGTTGCATTGGTATTACCCTTTAAGAAGAAACAAAAGGATAAAAAATGACAAAAATTGCACAGAATTTACAAAGGAAATTGAGATTCCAAATAATATGCAGAAATAAGCAAATAATATTATAATTTTCCAAAAAACTATTCCTGATAACTAATAAATTAGTGGGATTGTTATTACCATTAAGGAAGAAGAAGAAAAATCAAGTGATCCCAAACAGAAGCCAACATAAAATTCAGCCTAAAAATTAATGAAACAACACAATTAAAACACCCAAATCTTGAGAAAAATTTAAATACTAATCAACTTACATATTGCTAAAGTGAATAATAAAATGCATCTCGGTATCAACTCGTGGCGGGTATCATTATTTTCTGACCTTCACAGATGATTTGAGCAGATATGAGTATATCTACTTAATGAAACACAAGTCTGAAACATTTGAAAAGTTCAAAGAATTTCAGAGTGAAGTGGAGAATCATCGTAACAAGAAAATAAAGTTTCTACAATTTGATCGTAGAGGAGAATATTTGAGTTACAAGTTTGGCCTTCATTTAAAAACAATGTGAAATAGTTTCACAGCTCATGCCACATGGTACACCACAGCGTAATGGTGTGTCCGAACGTTATAACCGCACTTTATTGGATATGGTGCGATCTATGATGTATCTTACCGATTTACCACTATCGTTTTGGGGTTATGCATTAGAGACAGCTGCATTCACTTTAAATTGGGCACCATCAAAATCCATTGAGATGACGCCTTATGAACTGTGGTTTGGCAAGAAACCAAAGGTGTCGTTTCTTAAAGTTTGGGGCTGCGATGCTTATGTGAAAAAAGTTTCAACCTGATAAGCTCGAACCCAAATCGGAGAAGTGTGTCTTCATAGAATACCCAAAGGAAACTGTTGGGTACACCTTCTATCATAGATCCGAAGGCAAGATATTCGTTGCTAAGATGGGTCCTTTCTAGAGAAGGAGTTTCTCTCGAAAGAAGTGAGTGGGAGGAAAGTAGAACTTGATGAGGTAACTGTACCTGCTCCCTTATTGGAAAGTAGTTCATCACAGAAACCGGTTCCTGTGACGCCTACACCAATTAGTGAGGAAGCTAATGATATTGATCATGAAACTTCAGATCAAGTTACTACCAAACCTCGTAGGTCAACTAGAGTAAGATCCGCACCAGAGTGATATGGTAATCCTATTCTGGAGGTCATGTTACTTGACCATGGAGGACCTACGAACTATGAGGAAGCAATGATGAGCCAAGATTCCGTGAAATGGCTTGAAGGCCATGAAATCTGAGATGGGATCCATGTATGAGAACAAAGTGTGGACTTTGGTGGACTTGCCCGATGATCGGCAAGCCATAGAAAATAAATGGATCTTCAAGAGGAAGACAGATGCTGATAGTAGTGTTACTATCTACAAAGCTCAACTTGTCGCCAAAAGGTTTTTCAACAAGTTCAAGGTGTTGAATACGATGAGATTTTCTCACTCGTATCGATGCTTAGTCTGTCCGAATCATGTTAGCAATTGCAACATTTTATGAAATCTGGAAAATGGATGTCAAAACTGCATTCCTTAATGGATTTATTAAAGAAGAGTTGTATATGATGCAACAAGAAGGTTTTGTCAATCCAAAAGGTGCTAACAAAGTGTGCAAGCTCCAGTGATCCATCTATGGACTTGTGCAAGCACCTCGGAATTGGAATATACGCTTTGTTGAGTTGATCAAAGCATATAGTTTTATACAGACTTGAGGAGAAGCCTGTATTTACAGGAAAGTGAGTGGGAGCACTACAGCCTTTCTGATAATTATAGGTGAATGACATATTGTTGATCAGAAATAATGTAGAATTTTTTGGAAAGCATAAAGGAGTGTTTGAAAGGAGTTTTTCAAAGAAAGACCTCGGTAAAGCTACTTACACATTGAGCATCAAGATCTATAGAGATAGATCAAGACGCTTCATAAGATTTTTCAATGAGTACATACCCTGATAAGATTTTGAAGTAGTTCAAAATGGAACAGTCAAAGAAGGAGTTCTTGCCTGTGTTGCAAGGTGTGAAGTTGAGTAAGACTCAAAACCCGACCATGGCAGAAAATAGAAAGAGAATGAAACACTACAAGAAATATGTCAACTCGTGACCCTCACTATTGGTCGCTGAAAGGTCATAGTTTTTCATTTGTGACCTTTTTGTGACCAAAAACAGAAGGTCAAAAGCTGAGGGTCGTTAACTGACTATAGCGACCTTCTCTGTGATACGTAAAAGGTCGTTGGTTCTTTGACCAAATTTTGGGTCACTAGCAACCTCCCCAGGCCACGTAGGCATCCAGCGTGGCAAGCTGATGTGGCACAAGATTTAGCCCTGGTCCAATTCGATTTCTACATGGGCCTAGCCCAACAATTCGGCCCATTTATGATTTTTTTTCCTAGATGTTTTTGGGCCTTTTCTATCATGGGCCTTTCCCTTTCCACAGAGTTTGTTTCTATTGTCTATTTGAGTCGAGGCCTTCTTATAGTACTTCTAAATAGCTTTTCAGCCCAGGTTATTTTGGGCCATGGCATCTTAATAGTACAAGTATATTCGGGTCGTGGCCACTATCAGGTCCAGTAAGAACATTTTCTGGAGAACTTAATGTTCAAGTAAAATGTACACAACATTACAGGAAAATAACACATACAACAGCACATAAAATTTCATTTCACTCCTACAGCTCACTACATCATAGACAGTACATGACAATCATTCAATTTTTACTAGGCAGTAGCCGAGTACATCATTCAATTTCAAATAAACAGTACTGCTCTTGGAAGCAAAATAGGCCGCCACACGCCATGGTGACCCAAGGAACCAGCAACGCTGCTTGCCCCCTTGGCCCAGCTCCTTGCTGCCGATGATGGACGAGACTCGGATGCGGAGCTCCCTACACATGACATATTGTGTCAATGCTTGCAGCAATAGAAGGAACTCACATACCATAGAACTTGCACAGTAGTGTATCAACACCCGAAAGATTGACTGAATTGAACTGTTATATAACCAAGTTAGAGCCGGCAGAAGTTGCAGGTACATAAACATCCATAGAGCTAACATGTTGTATTTCTGTAGAAAGAAGCATCAACTCACTATTCTACACAAAAAGCTAGCCCATACATGCACAGACACCAGAACGGTACATAGAATGAAGCACAGGGCTAGTACTTGCTACCCTGACATTTCAGGCATTCTAGTGTTTAGGAGATTTGACTTCCGGCAGAAAACTAAGTCGATAGACTTAGCACTTGTGACTTCAACTAACTTGACCAGTGCTAAGTTATTAATAGACTTACTTGTGACTTCAACTAACTTGCAGATTGATTAGATATAAACATTAGTATTGCCTGAGCTCAGTTTTTTTTTTGCAAGGATAAGCATGTCCTAAACCGCCATTGTGAGATCGTTGAAGTAATATATGCCAGAATGTGAGAATGGATAAAACAGACATGAATGTTCTCAAGTGCCATGAAGTGAGAAAGCAGGTAGTCAGAATGACGAGGCATGTTAGCTGCCAAAACAGATTCAGACTAACTGCATGTCCAGACGGACAGGCCATTCCCAAGCATTTCAAGACACCAGCAGAGGTCAGTAGACAACAAACTTGGATGCTATCTATCCATACTAGTATAGAATGATACCAGTCCACTAGAAACTGTTTGCTACCGACGAGCTCGCCAAGCTGCACAGTTGTTCAAAAAGGAAGCACATTTGACTAAAGTACCAGATTTCAGAGTTTGTAATAGCATCATGAACAGCAGCTGTAAATTACTAAATTTTACCATACTGAATGCCATCTAGAAAGATAGATACGATGCAGGGGGTGTCCATTACCGACGATCTTGCCAAGGTGCATGGAGATGGAGTTGAGCTGGGCCTTGTTCTCGTAGAGGTGGTTGACCGCCTTCCTGGACTGCACCAGCTCCTTGGCCAGCGCCTTCAGGAACAAGCATCACCAGCAGAGGAAACCAAATTAGTAAATCAGCCAAATCGAGGCCCTTGACCTTGAGCTGCTTCTCCTTGGCGCCCTTCACCAGATCCGTGGTCACTGTTAAACACACACGCGCACAAACGCATCAAAAAAATTAACCTAAAACGAAGTAATACATGGAATTAGTTCAGGAAAATGGATACAAGCGGACGAATCATCCTAACTAACCAGAAACAAAACATTGTTTAGTCGCTAGGCGTTAAAGCGATAGATGTTAAACACTAACTTCCTTCATAAAAAAGAGCAATAATAACAACCAGCAGGTACTTAACACTCAGCAAGGGTTGACAGATATATAATGGGTTCAGCAACCAATTTGGCTCAGAAACTAAGAAAATCAGAAAGATTTTTCACTCAGAATACGCTAACAAGCATTCATGAATCACACTAGTAAGTAAGAACATGAGTAAACTAGCGATTAGCAAATGAATCTCAACATCAGCAGAAGATTGAGATACAAATGCATCCAACTGCGAGGTAGACAGAACCTGTCATCATAAAGGAACATCATACAACACAGCTCATCTTACAGCAATGTGCACACAAATTGGGCTAAGCAACGCACTAAGACAAGTCAGGTAAAATTGCATGCCACTCGATAACTAAGCAATCAGTTGCAATATCTGCTCTGAATATTTGCTCCCATGCTGATCCATCCAATATCTGCTCGGAATACACTAGGAAGCATCATTTCCATGATCCACGAATCACATCAGTAACTTAAGAGCTCAAGTAATATGATACCTAAAAAATAAGAACAGAACAGCCGGGAGCCTGGGACGCGAATCCCAACCAAAATCCCGATCCCAAATCACGGCCAAAATTCGCAGAAATGATATGTCGACCAAGAGCAGTTCACCGCACAACCTTCCCGGCCAAAACCCCTACCCCAAATACGAACGTCCGTCGCGGAGCGTACGGCGCCCGGGCGGAAGCGCAGGCCCTCCGTCCCGCCGATTAACAGCTGACTACGAGCAGGGATGGCGCTGCTACGGGAGTCGGAGAGGGGGGGAGGTGGGGGTGCGTGCTTCTCACCTGCACCTGCAGGCGTGCGGAAACGGGAGAAGCGGCGGATTCCGCTGCGAGGGAGTCGCCGAGCTCGCTTGAGAGGAGGAGCGATGGGGCGGCGGTGACTGCGGCTGCGACGAACAACAGAACGGGGAGAAGAAATGCTCGTCAGATCTGGTTGGTGAAGCACAAAAACCCTAGGTGGGGGAGGGGAGGGGCAAGAGGAGGCAGACGGCTCACCTGCGGGCGGCGGAGACGCGACCGACGCCGATGCCGACGCCGGCAGCGGGAAGGTTGGCCGACTTTCCTCCTCCCGCGAAGCGAAGCAAAGCAAAGAAGCACCGCCTCCTCCGCGGCTCCGCCTCGGCTATAAGCCAAACACAACCAAAGGAGGAGCTAGGCGAGGCTGGGGTCGCGAGAGCGTCGGTGGATCGGCGATGTGGGTGACGAGGGGAGGGATCGGGGTGGCGGCGGCGATGTGGGAGACGAGGGGTGGGTGGCGGATCTGGAGCGCTAGGTTTCCTGGGGTGAGAGGGTGAGGGAGTTTTATTTTTTATTTTTTTTATTTTTTTTAGACAAAGAGGGGGTGCGAGGCAGAAAGGGCTGTCGTCAGATCCGAGAAGCATCCGACGGTGTTTGAGCACGATCCGCGTGACATGCCCAAGGACCAATCAGAACCCAGTACACGTTATGACCTTTTAAATTGGTCGTAATCGACTAAAAATAAGGTGTTGAACCATATCTTTTTTTCGAAAAAAGGTGTTAAATCATATAAACAGTTTTATGATATGAGAAATTCAAAAAGAACATTTTCATTGTGCACAAGGATGCATATTGGAATTTCAAACAATGTTGCCTAAGGAAGTTTTCTTTTCTTTGGACGAAAGAACCATTTTCCATTTTCCGAGTGCCCAAAAGGAGGGTTTTTTGTGAAGGACCTGCCAAATAATTGTTCTAAAATTGGACCAAATCATTTTTCTAAAATACTAGGCCATATTTAATGCACAATTGACCAAATGGTTGGGTGTAAAAAGTTTTTATCCACCTCTGGTGAAAAAGACAAATTCCCGCCAATTCAGCTGGAAGCGGGTCAAATTTGAACTATAGCTGCCTCGTAGTTTGCTATTTATTTTTTCTAAAAATCATTTCTAGGTACATAAGTATCTATTTAATCAGAGAAACACCAAAAAAATTCCAAGATTCAACCACTAGCTAGGAACGGTCATTCCCGTCGTTTTGACCGCATTTTGAAACGGGCATAAAAAATTCAAAAAAAAGTCAAAAATTTGGGAAACCTTCGCATTGTGTCATTATATGTGGCCAAGTTCCCAGGAAAAATAATAAACTTGCAATACGGCAATTATTTTAAAAAAGTGTTCTCAGAAACGAGCTATCACGTGTGGGAGATCAATGGCTTTCAAGCCAAATGATCAATCTTATGGCCACATTCATGGCATAGTTTGTTCAAATGATCTCATATTGTGCACAAGGGTGCATATTGGAATGGCAAACAATGTTGCCTAAGGAATTTTTCTTTTCCTTTGGACGAAGAACCATTTTCCATTTTTTGAGTGCCCAAAAGGAGGGTTTTTTGTGAAGGACCTGCCAAATAATTGTTGTAAAATTAGACCAAATCATTTTTCTAAAATACTAGGCCATATTTAATGCATAATTGAACAAATGGTTGGGTGTCAAAAGTTTTGATCCACCTCTGGTGAAAAAGACAATTTCCCGCCGATTCAGTTGGAAGCGGGGCCAAATTTGAACTGCAGCTACCTCATAGTTTGCTCTTTATTTTTCCAAAAATCATATCTAGGTAAATAAGTATCTATTAATCATAGAAACACCAAAAAATTCCAAGATTCAACCACTAGCTAGGAACGTCAAGCCCGCCGTTTTGACCTCATTTTGAAACGGGGCATAAAAAATTCAAAAAAAATCAAAAATTGGAAAAACCTTCGCATTGTGTCATTATGTGTGACCAAGTTTTCAGGAAAAATAATAAACTTGTAATACGGTAATTGTTTTAAAAAAGTGTTCTCAGAAATGAGCTATGAAGTGTGAAGATTCATGGCTTTCAAGCCAAATGATCAATCTTATGGCCACATTCATGGCATAGTTTGTTCAAATGATCTCATATTGTGCACAAGGGTGCATATTGGAATGGCAAACAATGTTGTCTAAGGAAGTTTTCTTTTTCTTTGGACGAAAGAACCATTTTCCATTTTTCGAGTGCCCAAAAGGAGGTTTTTTTGTGAAGGACTCCCAAATAATTGTTACAAAATTGGACCAAATCATTTTTTAAAATACTAGGCCATATTTAATGCACAATTGACCAAATGGTTGGGTGTCAAAAGTTTTAATCCACCTCTGGTGAAAAAGACAAATTCCCGCTGATTCAGTTGGAAGCGGGTCAAATTTGAACTGCAGCTGCCTCATAGTTTGCTCTTTATTTTTTCCAAAAATCATATCTAGGTAAATAAGTATCTATTTAATCATAGAAACACCAAAAAAATTCCAAGATTCAACCACTAGCTAGGAACGGTCAAGTCCGCCGTTTTGACCGCATTTTGAAACGGGCATAAAAAATTCAAAAAAAAATCAAAAAATTCGAAAACCTTCGCATTGTGTCATTATGTCTGACCAAGTTTCCACGAAAAATAATAAACTTGTCATACGGTAATTATTTTAAAAAAGTGTTCTCAGAAATGAGCTATGAAGTGTGAAGATTCATGCTTTCAAGCCAAATGATCAATCTTATGGCCACATTCATGGCATAGTTTGTTAAAATGATCTCATATTGTGCACAAGGGTGCATATTGAAATGGCAAACAATGTTGCCTAAGGAAGTTTTCTTTTTCTTTGGACGAAAGAACCATTTTCCATTTTTCGAGTGCCCAAAAGGAGGTTTTTTTGTGAAGGACCTCCCAAATAATTGTTGCAAAATTGGACCAAATCATTTTTCTAAAATACTAGGCCATATTTAATACACAATTGACCAAATGGTTGGGTGTCAAAAGTTTTGATCCACCTCTGGTGAAAAAGACAAATTCCCGCCGATTTAGTTGGTAGCGGGTCAAATTTGAACTGCAGCTGCCTCATAGTTTGCTCTTTATTTTTTCCAAAAATCATATCTAGGTAAATAAGTATCTATTTAATCATAGAAACACCAAAAAAATTCCAAGATTCAACCACTAGCTAGGAACGGTCAAGCCCGCCGTTTTGACCGCATTTTGAAACGGGCATAAAAAATTCAAAAAAAAAATCAAAAAATTGGAAAACCTTCGCATTGTGTCATTATGTGTGACCAAGTTTCCAGGAAAATAATAAACTTGTAATATAGTAACTATTTTTAAAAAATGTTCTCAGAAATGAGCTATGAAGTGTGAAGATTCATGGCTTTCAAGCCAAATGATCAATCTTATGGCCACATTCATGGCATCGTTTTTTCAAATGATCTCATATTGTGCACAAGGGTGCATATTGGAATGGCAAACAATGTTGCCTAAGTAAGTTTTCATTTTCTTTGGACGAAAAAATCATTTTCCATTTTCTGAGTGCTTGAAATGAGTTTTTTTTTGTGAAGGACCTACCATATATTTGTTGCAAAATTGGACCCAATCAATTTTATAAAATACTAGGACATATTTAATGCACAATTGACAAAATGGTTGGGTGTCAAAAGTTTTGATCCACCTCTGGTGAAAAAGACAAATTCCCGTCGATTCAGTTGGAAGCGGGTCAAATTTGAACTGCAGCTGCCTCATAGTTTGCTCTTGATTTTTTCCAAAAATCATATCTAGGTAAATAAGTATCTATTTAATGAGAAATACATGGTTTGATGGCGAGACATCGAGGTTTGGACGGTGGCTGAGGGCCCCAACTCTAGAGCGCGTAAGCTCGCATACTTGCCGCGTGGTCACCGCGTGACTATGGCGTTGCCATGTGTTCTGGGCTGCCAAGGCATGTCTAGTGGGTTGGGCACTCCCCAGTTAGGTGCTAGGAAGAAAATCACAACATAAGATTCTCACGAGGAGACCGATCGATGCTTAAACATGAATAAGCAGCCAAGTGTTTGATTTGCGGTACAGAAAATGCACATGGTGGAGCCTAGGTGGTACTTGCTTTACAAAGTACCACACTGGACATAAATACGAATGTTGAAGCTGGGCTCAAAATAATGAATGGATTGAGCTGGCATTTGGTGGAGGATGGTTATTTGGGCATAGGAAAGCACTGTAGAAAATGGATACCATTTGGACATGCCAAAGTGGTACTTCCTTCACAAAGTGCTGCTTTGAACAGAATAGGAAAATGAATATTTTCGAATTATTTTTGAACTAGGCAAGGAATGTTTTTGACATATTTGATGAAGATATGATCCAAAACATTTATGAGATTTTTTGGGAATTTTGGGAATAACAGAAATATAGGTTGCTTCACAACCTAGGGCAAAAACTGCCACATGGACATGACACATAGGCAAAACTGATGAGATGGCGCCTAGTCATCACAACCCACCACAATTTACAAGGCTATGACCATCTATATTGTTCATTAACAACTAGAAATAAGGCAGCGGACTAGCACTGTTTGCTTTGTGACCATTTCGTGTAAGGAAATTACGACCTTTCTGACCAAAATGGTCGCAATGGTTTAGGGTTTGGAGCCTCCCGAACAGCTTTTGACCAATTGGTCTGAAATGCTCATAGATCTATGACCAATTCTTCCAGGGTCACTGACAGAAGGTCACTAGTTGACATATTTCTTGTAGTGAAAAGTCATTCCCTATGCCTCAGTCATAGGTTCTACAAATTATGCTATGTTGTGTACCTTGCTCGGAGTTTGGCAAGGGAGTACAATTTTGGAGCGAGAAAATAAAATTCGAATGTAACTTTTCGAGTAGATGATTTTTCATATAAAAAACTTTTTCATCTGAGTTAGTATGCAAAAGTTAAGCCCATTTTTACAAATTCTCGAGAGATTTTGCAAATGAAGTCGAAATTCGTATTTGCAAATTTTCCCAACAACTAGACCACATATCACATGGGAAAATTATTTTCTTTTATTTTTTTGACATTTTCATCATTTTCTTTTATTTTTTTAAACTGAAAAGGCGATCCACGCGGGGGGGGGGGGGGGTGCATTCGGTGGAAGTGGTGGCCAAGTTACTAATGGCGCACCGTGGCATGGTGCGCCATTACTAGTTCAACTAGTAATGGCGCACCACTCCCATGGTGCGCCATTAGTAGTTTTGACAAAATTTAAAAAAAATTACTAATGGCACACCCACGGATGTGGTGCGCCATTAGTATTTGGACACTAATGGCGTACAACACATGGTGCGCCATTAGTATATAGTAATGGCGCACCACATGTCTGGTGCGCCATTAGTGTCAATTCCATCTATAGCCCTTTTCCTAGTAGTGAATAGCTCGTCTCTAAGATCACTTTTTTAAAATAGTTGTCATTTTACAAGTTTATTGTTTTTCCTGGGAACTTGGCCACATATAATGACACAATGCGAAGGTTTCACAATTTTTAAATTTTTTTTTGAATTTTTCATGCCCATTTCAAAATGCGGTCAAAACGGCGGGCATGACCGTTCCTAGCTAGTGGTTGAATCTTGGAAAACTTTTGGTGTTTCTCTGATTAAATAGATACTTTTGTACCTAAAAATGATTTTTGGGAAAAATAAATAGCAAACTATGAGGCAGCAGTTCAAATTTGACCCACTTCCTGCTGAAATGGCGGAAATTTATCTTTTTCAGCAGAGTTGGATAAAATCTGTTGACGCCATTTGGTCAATTATGCATTAAATATGTCCTAGTATTTTAGAAAAATGATTTGGTACACTTTTGCAACAGTTATTTGGTAGGTTCTTCACGAAAAAGCTCATTTTGGGCGCTCCATAAATGAAAAATGATTTTTTTTTCATCCAAAGAAAATGAAAACTTCCTTAGGCAACATTGTTTGCCATTCCAATATACACTCTTGTGTACAATATGAGATCATTTGACCAAACTATGTCATGAATGCGGCCATAAGATTGATCATTTGGCGTGAAAGCCATTGATCTCCACACGTGATAACACGTTTCTAACAACACTTTTTTAAAAGAATTGTCGTATTGTAAGTTTATTATTTTTCCTGGAAACTTGGACACATATAATGACACAATGCGAAGGTTTCCCAATTTTTTGATTTTTTTTGAATTTTTCATGCCCGTTTCAAAATGCGGTCAAAACGACGGGTATGACTGTTTCTAGCTAGTGATGGAATCTTGGAAAACTTTTGGTGTTTCCCTAATGAAATAGACACTTCTGTACCTAGAAATTTTTTTCTGAAAAAATAAATAGCAAACTATGAGGCAGCTGCAGTTCAAATATGACCCGCTTCCACCTGAATCGTTGAAAATTTGTCTTTTTCACCAGAGGTGGATCAAAATTTTTACACCCAACCATTTGTTCAATTGTGCATTAAATATGGCCTAGTATTTTAGAAAAAATATTTGGTCCAATTTTGCAACAATTATTGGTAGGTTCTTCACAAAAAAAAAAAAACCTCATTTTGGGCACTCAAAAAATGGAAAATGATTTTTTCTTCCAAAGAAAATGAAAACTTCCTTAGGCAACATTGTTTGTCAATCCAATATGCACCCTTGTGCACAATATGATATCATTTGAACAAACTATGCCATGAATGTGGCCATCCGATTGATCATCTCGCTTGACAGCCATGAATCTTCACACATGATAGCTCATTTCTGAGAACACTTTATTAAAATAATTTCCGTATTACAAGTTTATTACTTTTCCTTTTAACTTGGTCACATATAATGACACAATGCGAAGGTTTTCCAATTTTTTGAATTTTTTATGCCCGTTTCAAAATGTGGTCAAAAAGGTGGGCATGACCGTTCCTAGCTGGTGGTTGAATCTTGGAAAAGTTTTGGTGTTTCTCTGATTAAATATACACTTATGTACCTAGAAATGATTTTTGGAAAAAATAAAGACCAAACTATGAGGCAGCTCCAGTTCAAATTTGACCCGTTTCCTACTAAATCGGCGGATATTTGTCTTTTTCATGAGAGGTGTATCAAAACTTTTGACACCCAACTATTTGGTCAATTGTGCATAAAATATGGCCTAGTATTTTATAAAATTGATTTGGTACAATTTTGCAACAAATATATGGTAGGTCCTTCACAAAAAAACTCATTTTGGGCACTCAGAAAATGGAAAATTGATTTTCCATCCAAAGGAAATGAAAACTCCCTTAGGCAACATTGCTTGTCATTCCAAGATGCACTCTTGTGCACAATATGAGATTATTTGAACAAACTATGCCATGAATGTGGCCATAAGATTGATCATTTGGCTTGAAAGTCATGAATCTTCACACATGATATCTCATTTCTGAGAACAATTTTTTAAAAGAATTGTCGTATTACAAGTTTATTATTTTTCCTCGTAACTTGAACACATATAATGAGACAATTCAAAGCTTTTCCTTTTTTGGTTTTTTTTATTTTTATGCCCATTTCAAAATGCGCTCAAAACGGCGGGAACGACCGTTCATTGCTAATGGTTGAATCTTGGAATTATTTTGGTGTTTCTCTGATTAAATAGATACTTATGTACCTAGAAATGCAATGGCAAAAATAAAGAGCAAACTATGAGGCAGCTGCAGTTCAAATTTGACCCGCTTCTTGCTGAATCGGCGGAAGTTTGTCTTTTTCATCAGAAGTGGATCCAATCTTTTGAAACCCAACCATTTTGTCAATTGTGTAATAAATATGGCCTAGTATTTCATAAGTATTGATTTGTAAATTCTGCAAAAAATATATGGTAGGTCCTTCACAAAAAAACTCATTTTGGGCCCTGAAAATGGAAAATTGATTTTGTTTGTCTAAAGAAAATGAAAACTCCCTTAGGCAACATTGTTTGTCATTCCATATTGCACCCTTGTGCACAATATTATATCATTTAACATACTATGGCATGAATGCGGCCATAAGATTGATCATTTGGCTTGAAAGCCATGAATCTTCACACATGATAGCTCATCTCTGAGAACACTTTTTTTAAAGAATTGATGTATTACAAGTTTATTATTTTTCCTGGTAACTTGGTCACATATAATGACACATTGCGAAGGTTTTCCATTTTTTATTTTTTTATTTTTTTATGCCGGTTTCAAAATGCGATCAAAACGGTGGGAATGGTCGTTCATAGCTAGTGGTTGAATCCTGGAATTTTTTTGTTGTTTCTCAGATTAAACAGCTCATGTACCTAGAAATGATTTTTGGAAAAATAAAGAGCAAGCTATGAGGCAGCTCCAGTTCAAATTTGACCCACTTCCTGCTGAATCGGCGGAAATTTGTCTTTTTCACTAGAGATGGATCAAATCTTTTGACACCCAACTATTTGGTCAATTGTGCATTAAATATGGCCTAGTATTTTATAAAATTGATTTGGTCCAATTTTGTGACAATTATTTGCTAGTTATTTACAAAAACTCATTTTGGGCACTTGAAAAATAGAAAATGAATTTGGCATGCTGCATCCTTGGTAGTGACCAATTTGCGATGGAGGTGCTAGAGGTGGTAAAGTAATTTGTTGGAACCGGCAAGATGGGTTTCTAGAACTGTTGATTGAGGATGCTTCATCCCCGGCGGTGAGCAGCCTCGGGAAGGTGCTAGAACTGGCGAAGGCTACAACTAGAGCACGTTGGGGTGATTCCAATGTTGAGGCGACAGACTACGGTTGTACGCGACGGCGCAACAGCGGGAGGGTCAACGATGTGTTCTATCCAATGGAGAACGAGCAAGATGGGGAAGAAAGTATAATGTGGGGGTGAATCAAATGGTTACAGAAGAAAACATCGAAGGGTCGCGAGGCGACCGACCCAAATTTAAGCCGATTGACCGGCACCTAACAGCCGCCTTTTGGAAAGTGGTATAGTCCAGTATTGCAACACAGATTTGTATGCATTTAAAAAAATCAGAGATTTGGGTCCAAATTTTTTATTTTCGAGCATGAGTCAGCCAGCCAATGAGAAGCGAGGAACCACCTCCATGCGGGTCACCATGTTGGACACGATCTGAGCCATCCATCACGCGCCCACCCAACGGTTGATCTTCTCCTGAAAACCAAAACCCTAACCCACCTACCCACCCACCCTTTCTTTCTCCAAATCCGATCCATCCCCACCTTCCTCTCCCTCGTCTCCTCTCTTCATCTCCCTCGTCTCCCACCGACGCCATCCCCACCCACCACCGACGCCATCCCCACCCACCACCGCTGCCCCCACCCATCGCCGACCCCCTTCCCTCGCCTTCATCCCCCATATCCACTAGGCCAGGCGCGGCCATGGCATCCCCCCTCCTCCTTCTCTGCTGGGGTTAGGATTTCCACCTAACCCTCCCCCGTTCTGGCAGCCACGTTGCTCCACCGGCGACCTCCCTACTCATCTCCGGTCTCCCCCACTGGCTCTCCCTCCACCCTCGACGCCCCCCCCTCCCGAGCGGCACCACACCCTCTTCCCCTCCCCACCTTCTCTCTCTTCCCTTGGCCACCATGCACTGGGTCTCACACCTTGCCGCCGCCACCGGGATGGGGATCTTCGACCTGCTCGACCTGGCCGATGGCGCCTCGGGCGACGAGGCCGTCGCCCGCATCGTTAAGAAGGTCTTCCCACCCGACAACCCCAACAAGCCCACCAGGGCCACTAAGAAGGACGCCAAGTACAAGGCCAACACCGCCCCCACCCCCGACGCCCACGAGGACCCACAGCACCACCACCAGCAGCACTACCCCCAAGGTATCCAACAAGCGCGCCCCGACCCCACCCTCTCTCGATCTGTATGTTGGTCCCGATCACTACTTTCGATTCCCTGATCGGCCTGGCGACTGCATTATGGTGTATCGTGGCGTAGCGGGGGTGTTGGATTAGGGATTTGACACTCTAGATCAGTTAAATCTTTGTTAGTTCTTTAGTTTATCTAAACCGTAAAGATTAGTATAGCGTGCAACTTGGGCAAGTTCATTGTTGTTGTCTTATCTGTTATGACTTGTGATGTTGATGTGCAGTGAGCATTTAATTTTACTTGTTCTAAAATATCATCTACAATCTGCAGTCCATTGCGCTCGCGCTGTCAATATTTTGCACCAATTTGTTATTTTTGGCAATGCTCTACTATTTTTAAAAATATCGTGTCAAACATACATTTTCTTGATATTCTCTTTTTAAAACATTTTGCCACTTGTCCATCAGTTTGGACTTTTGGATTGAATGAATTGGCTGGTACACAAATTTAATATGGTGTAGAGCCAACAAGAGGTCTTGAGTTCCAAGACCCGGCAAAAACACTATCAAGTAAAAATAGTTGCAATCTAAAGTAGACCCACATTATTGCTGCTAAGGATTCCCTGCCTGGGAAGGGAGTTCATATTGAATTCCTCCTCCGCTGTCTGATGCTTTATGTCTTATGGTCGACTATCTTTTCTTTTCCAATCGTATGTGTTTCAACTGTTGTGTGTTTAGCGATGTGCCATCTGATGTCATTTAAGCTGTAGAGTTTTTGTTTGCTGTTGTTTATCTTTCTTTCATGAATTATCTTTTTTGCTAATAGAAAGGGCAGTGCTAGTTAATAAATGAAGTTGCATGCCTTTGCTTCTTCTTTATATACGTGATTTCATATGGATATAATATGTTGTTCATTAAAATTAAGATGTTGACCAAGAATATTACTTTTGTTTTACTTCTGCATTTGTCATTGCTAAGGTCTGATGCAGATACACTTTCGATAGAACAACTTCATGTTTTGAACCAATTCAATTCTGCAAAAAATTAAACGTCTCAGTTTTAATATGCAAAGAATGACATCAGGCATTCATCAAGCTGTGCTACTACCACAAGATAGACTGCTTGTTCCATTCATATGAGAATGTGCTACTGCCACGTTGATTAGGATGAGTGTACCATGCATGCTTTCCTTATTCAACATGATATGTGTCTATATGGGTTGATGTACCAAATCAAGCTGGGTTTGTCCGCCCTCTTGAAGCATATGTAGAATTGCTATATAGGCTGTAGAGGGACATGCATGGGGAAAATTTGTTCTTGTTCCGAGTTAGATTGCCATTTATGCATAGTACCAGTTCGCATGTGCAATCCCTTATTTATTTTCCTGAATGTCTTGAACTGTCAAACATTCTTCTTTAATTGTGTGATGTTATGTACTGTGGTACCTAAATGTTATTAAATGATTAATTCAGCATGCTTATGAGGAATGTTGATTATTTTTGTGCATTAGCTTCTGCTGGGATTTTTGGGTCGATTTGTACCCATTGGTCCATTATGGTGGTGATCCTCTTTATTTTATTGGCTGAATAAGCTTGATCTTGGAATGATCATGTGTATTGGAACGTACAAGATCATGTGGAATTAGTTAAGTTGGTATACATTTGTTGCATGCTCCATTAGTCGTTTATACTTGAAACCTGGCCTATCATTTTTAATAAATATTACATCATCAAAGTTGTTTTATGCATGTTGCGGGTAACTGTATACTCTCTCCTAACAGTTTTATTACTTGTTGTATGCAGGCTGATTGGAGCCTACAATCAGGCTATTTTTTTTCTCCTTTAAACGCCTATTTTTTTGATATCAGGTGCTCCTTGAGCTGTCTAAGAACAAGCAGACCAACATTTCACCATCTTCGGCCGCCCCAGGGTATTTCATCTCTTTGGCCTCTTCCAGCACTATCTTCTTTGTTCCTGACTATAAATATTGATGCATGTGCCCTGTTTTAAAGTGGAAAATCATTTGCTTGTAGCTTGTACTGTCCATCTGTTGTGTTAACTTGCACTGTGCTGGTACTTATCATTTGCAAAATATATCTCCGTTTTCGCTATTATGAGAATCTCATATGCATTGTTTCCTGTTAAATCTAAAGTTTTGCAGCAATTTTTCATCGTTATGAGAATTTTATATTCATGGATTCACTTGATTATGTTTCTAAAATATCATAATCTTTTATTTCCAGATGTTGGCCTTCAGTCTTCAGGAGTTGGAGCTCTAGGAAGAAGAATCCTGAAGAAAACACACATCCAGCAATGCGTTTTAGCTCACTGGGCTAGTTATCTGTTTATTTAGTTGTATTTTAGCTCACTGGAGTAATGCACCCAACAATCTGATGAATCAATATGGTTCTAGTCAAATGAACTGATGGCATGAATACATTCTATCAAAATTTGTAATTCACTCATGGATCCTTACGGTAAGGGTTATTGTGCATATGAAATAAATCAACCTCAACTTGGCTTAGGTAGAAATGAGATGTCTGCATCAGTGACATGTAAGTCCAAATAGGGGAACGACTCTGCTAGAAGTGAATTGTTCCATTTACCAAGCCACAGAGATTCATATCCTATGTTTCCCAATCTACATGAACATATCCCCCTAAAAATAATAGTAAGAGTACACTATTCTCAAATCATATTCATCCTCTCAAATTTCTCCTTGCGCACATAAACGCATGCCCAAGCTGTAGAGAGACAAATATGAGCAACAATAGTTTAAGTGTGTGTCACTGATTAATCGAGGCAACCCGGAAAAACCATCATCCATATGAAATATCTTCTCATGCATATTAGTGCTTGCTAGTCGAATAACTGATATAATCAGGTTTTAATTGGAATAGATCTAGATAAACAATATTTTTAAATAATGTGTTATTATATTTCACATTAGGATATCCATTACTAAATTATTCATGGGAGTCCTTTTAGTTTGTACGGTGATAAACATGAAGTAATGATACCGCGTTGAGTGACAACCAGTTTCATGTGATGCATAATATTGGAGTAAGATTCTATAAATTTCTTTGATTGATTATTGAATGTGCATATATATGTGATTATTTATTCCTGGCCATGTCCCTTTCTTTTATGTAGCTAGTCTTCTGCTATTAATATATGCATCCGGACCAAAAATTAAGATCTTATTGTATATCATAATCAATTGAAGTCATTAAGTCAAACATGGGAATATTTCACCTTTCTTCCATGAAGGTGAGAATAAAATATGACAATCGTGAGAGTACCCTCGCCCCAACCCCCACCCAACATGAGGCCACCGCCTCGGCGTGCACAGACCATCCACCCAACTAGGGCCAATTGAGGCCTCGCTGCCACCCACACCAGTAGCAACATAGGCTCTTCTGGTGGATGCCCTGTAGCCGACAAGAAGAAGAGGGTTGGAGGAGCGTGCCACAATGACAAAATCCTAATCGCCCTTGAATGGCCTACAGAGAGTGATGCGAGGGCGAATCGCAGGATGGAACTATAAATTTCCTCTCTATGCTACGGTTGATCTTGCACCATATCCTCATCTCGGTGATATCTAGTCAAGAAGGTAGAAAGGATTTTGTAGCTTCAAACAAGGTAAAAAAAATCTTGGATGAACGTAGCGTGAGGATTTGTAGAGATTAATTTGAAGAGGTCATTGGCATACTTAGGAGGTTGGCCTTGGCCACGTAGTACATTCCAAGAGCAGAAAATAAAACTAGTTTTGTGAGAGAGAAAATTTGTGTGCACCAGGATAGGATAGGATTGCTACCTCAATGATATGAGGTCACTAGACGACCGATTGCGTAAGGATGGACGATCCAAAGGATACATGTACCTAACATAGCAAGGCAGGGGGCGTTAAATATCTGACGTTCCATTGGCATGGTTTACTGGCTGTTTCTTAGGTAATAAGTTCTTGTGTTGTCGGATGTGATGTTGGACCTAATATTTGTATGGTCCAAAGGACGATATTTGTGTGAATAAGAACGACTTAACAGGTAAGATTATGATTCCCCTTAGAAAGGAAAGATTCTGATTCACGGAAAAACATGAAGGAATTTGCATATATATAGCAGTGTGACCCGCGTATTTGCGCAGCTATACTTGATATATATTATTCGTTGTTGCATTCATCTAGGATAATATGACAACATTTACATCTCGGGACAATAAAATTAGATTTTGGCGCAAATTCAGTTCCTTTTTGTATGAAGTTGTTGGCAAGTACAATGGTGTGTGATGGTGAAGGACGAAAAGGGTCATGGTATGTGTCCCATAATGCAAAAAAAATATTATCTCTCATACTATTTTTCAGCTTTCGCTATTCCAGTCCTTCTCATCCCTTGATTCTATCCACACAGATTTTTTGGAATTTTAGAGAAAATGTAAATATTTATTTCTTATACTTGATTTTTTTATTTGCCCATATTTCTATGAATACCATATCATACCTGATCCATATGCTCGATGTCTTCTCGTAATACTCCAATTCTATCTCGCTTTCCAATGTAAATCAATGTAACTATCATTGAGTGTTGCCGAGATTTGTGAAATGTTCTCTCACTCACCCTCGTCATAACTTGTTATTCTCTGTGGTGCGAATGTCATTGTTTTCTCTGGCAGTAGTTTGTCTAGAGAATGTTATCCTATTTAATTTTTCTGCATTAGTCAATAATATGCAACAAAAATTACAGGAGAAATATTGTAGCCAGAACGTGCAGCTTGATAAAACACAATCAGAATTATTAAAAAATCAATATATCAAATTTTATATATATGAATGAATCATTTTATTTATCCACATCATAAAAGATTTATCTAGGATGTATTTTACAAAAGATTAAAAAACTCGTATTCTCGACCGACATGATAAAACTGCATATATAATTATTATCACAAACTGACAAATTTCTTGGATGTTGGTGTTTATGATTGGTTGGCGATCTTTGCATCTGTCCCTCTGACATTTTTGTTGATTTTTGTGGCTGTTTCACTATGTAGTTTGTGAATGTTTTTTCTATAGCATTTTTTCCTTGGGTAATGTTGCCTTCCTATTACTGCTGGCCTTGCGGAGTTTCTATAGACATCATGCAAAATTATGTACTCCCTCAGTTTCTTTTTACTCTGAATATGAGCTTGTCTCAAGTCAAACTCTTCAATGTTTGACTAACTTTTATACGAAAAAATAAATACAAAATTGACATCATTAGATCCATTGTGGAATAAATTTGTCATATTATATTTATTTGGTATTGTAGATCTTGATATTTTTCCTATAAATATATTCAAGCTTTACAAAATTTGGCTTCGGATAAATATAATAAATGGAGTAAAAACAACCGAGGGAGAACATATATGCCTAAGCAAAAGTATTTCCCTTTTTTACCGGTAGGCCTTTCCTTGTCTATATGTGCCACATAGATGCAAACCCAAATGGCTAATTTCTCGATGCCTATGTATGCGATCCTTTTTGTGTGTGACCGTTGCTCACTGATTAAAGTCATGAATACTTTTGTTTATCTTTTAATCTCAACCTTTATATTAGAATCAAGAGATCGTGTATTTTTAAGATACGTCGATTTTGATTATATCTTATTAAGAATTAGTGACATATATTCCTGTTGATATTTAGATTTATGCATCAGTTCTTGTGTTTTTATTTATAAACATTTAACGGTGCGTAGTTTGTAATCATTGCATGCTGACACCTCAGTCTATCTTTTTTTTTGAAGGCCCGTACTTTTATTTGTATTTCAAATATCTCCATTTATTTGTATGTTCACAGCCTTTTTTGTTTCTCATACTCATGATCCTAATCTATCGGGCAAAATATTTTTGCCTAATAGACGAGACATGTCTATTGAAGTATATAGTACTTCTAGTTGACTTTCATACGTGCAAGTATCGCTGGCCTGTATAATTTTTTAGGCGTGCTGCACTTTAGCTTTCTTGGACGTTTGGGCGTCTTGGTTCATGGCCCGATGCCAAGATGAGTGTGTTTTATTGGCTGCCATCTCCATCCCGGCAGTGAACTCCGGACGCGGCAGCATCACATCAAGCCATTGATCTATCTCCTTGTCTAGCCCTGCGTCGAACCCCGGCGGCTTAGGCATCGTCATCTGCATCTGCTCCGTATCTATCCCGTCGGCCAACCCCGGCGGCGGAGGCATCTCCTGCACATCCATCCGGGCGGCGACACCTGAGACGGAGGCAGCGGCGCCATCACCATCTGCTGCATATCCATCGCGGCCTCGAACCCCTGCTCCTGTGGCGGAGGCGCCAGAAACTGCAACTCCATCCCGTCGCTGGCGGTGCCGCTGCTGCTACCGTACTCGAAGGTGCTGCCACCGAAGATCCGGGGCGGCGGCGGCGGGGCCACCTCCGCCATGCGGCTCATGTGGGCGTGCATCGCCTCGAGAAGAACCTGGTTGGCGCGATCGGAGAAGGCGTCCTTCATCTGCATCAGCGCGGCGAAGAAGGCCGCCATGTCCTCGTCTCCCATGTCGCGCGCCTTGGGGTCGAACCAAGCCGCTATCTGGTCCCCCGCAGAGCGCTCTTTCGCCATGGCCTTGTCCGTGCGCTTGGTCCGCTTCTTCAACTCGACCAGCTCCGTGCGCAGCTCGTCGAACTCCTGCTGCAGCTTCTCGAGCTTCTCGTCTTCGCCGGCAGCGCCCTCCCCCGCCAGCAAGCGGTCGTCGGCAGCGCCCTCCTCCCTCGCGCCAGCCCCCGCAGCCTCCCCCGCCAGGAAGCGTTCCACGACGGAGTCGACGGAGGGGTGGCCGAAGGAGAAGGCCCTGCCGCGGGGAGAGAAGGCGAGGGCGGCCACCCGGGCGCCGGTCAGGACTGCCAGATCCGTGGCCTTGTTGAAGAACCCCTGGCGGCGCTTGGAGTAGCAGACGAACCGGGCATCCTCCTGCTCGATCCTGCGGATGACGATCTTCTTCCACCTCTCCGGTTGGGCGCCGCCATTGCTCGCTTTCTCGGTGGGAGGACGAGGAGTGGCTGTGGGTGTGGCTACGTCTCGGGGTCAGGGGGTTTATATAGCAAGCGTCCGGAGAGGAATCCCTTCTTCGCTGGGCTACGTACATTAAAACTCGTGATTGGCAATGAGATACGATTGGGTATGCGCTGAGCTTATACATAAACTCACGCGTCAAAGGATAACTACACACCCTATTATTTAGAAACCATTCCTTCGCACCCACCAACGACCTTGCACACAACAAATCACAGTAAACCATGCAACATACCGCGTCCTCCAAGCCCGACAGTTCGGTCCACCAACAAATCGTTTGGTTCGTTCTGTTCGGTTATAACCCAAGTCACCTGATACTTTGGGGAGGAAGAAATCGAGAGTCAAAAGCTTGGGCAAGTAAAGTAAATACGAGCTGATGACCAAATCAACCGTAAGATGCATACCGCACAATGTTCTGGCCGGAGGAATTAATGCTAAGAGGAAATGACAGACGCGTCGTCGTCCTCGGAGCTCCTGTCCCGCGAAAGAGCAGCGGTGCTCGTGAGCAGACCAACGCAAAAGAGCGATGAGCACACCAGAGCCATGGGTGCCGCTGACCGCCGACGCTCAGTTTGTGTGAGTTGAGAAAAAAGGAGGCTGTGGTGCTACCTGTGCAATTGAGCGAGAATTGTTGTTCGAGTTCCAAAGGTAGACTAACTCCCATCAGTCCATCTCTCTTATCACATGTGAGTATCCACAAAAGCTGTGTGGGCAAAACACCGCCCCTTATCGAAGAGCCAAAACTTCAGCAATGAATGGGTCTAAGACTCCCCAAGCCCCGAGGAACGCCGGATGAGACCGGGCTACACCTCCCGCTCCTACTTTCATGCAAACAAACATTTCTGTATGAGTTGGACGTACGAGCCAAATTTTGAGATGGTGCGTCCAATGAACATTTTTTTAATCAATTGGACGTACGAGCCAAGTTTTTTTTTGTTTTGAGGGGAGGGGACGTATGAGCCAAGCTTTGAGATGGTGCGTCCAATGAACCTTTTTTCCTTTTCACAAAAAAACTCATGGATCGTCGATCGCGTTTTGACTTGGATCCAAAACAAATCCTATGTGAGTTGTTTTGGAACTCTTTTCCTTTCTTTTTTATGGTGATCGAGACTTGAATTTGTTTTTTTTAACCCAAGCAGGATACCGTGGCCTCACCATTGTCCCACCGACGTCTTCGTCCAGCCAAATCTAATTCGGATTGCTCTACTGGGTCAAAAAACAAGGGATCGGCATGTTGTATGTATCCTTCGCCCTTATTTTAAGTTCAGGGAGCAGGGATAACATTTCATGCACCCATTTAATCGCCTGCACCGGATCATACCCATCACGATCACCGATTGCGACAAGACCAAAGAGTAAACTGTATAATTAATAAATGGGGATGATCTTGCATCTATCACCATCTGAAAACATCTTATCCAGCAAGATATCGATGGATCTAGCCTCGGTAAATGAAGATCAAACCGATCCTTAACATCAGTCCAGAACTTGTTTGCGTGAATGCAGCGGATGAGCGCCATTAGTCTTTGTGCGTGTGTGCACGTGTAGACGTATTAATTATTAAATTAATTCTACTTGGTACATACTGGTCAACCAATAAGGGCCGTCGTATCGGCCCAAGGGAGGCGGGATCGGAGAGCAATCCGTGGGATGGGGTGATTGACCAATCGCAAGCAAGCAGCAAAACTATCAATTCTTTTCTTTTCATTCACTCACAAGGAAAGGAAAGAAAAGAAAAGAAAAGAAAAGAAAAGAATCCCCAAACGACGCAGCGCCTCGATTCATTCATTCATTCATTCCTCTCCTCCGTTGGCTTCCCCACATCGCCGCCGCCGCCACCCACCGCCTCGTCTCCCACGTCGCTGCCGGCCATGGCCTCCGCCCTCTACCTCTCCCTCTCCCTCACCGCCGCCGCACCCACCCTCCCCTCATCACCTCCCCTCTCCTCTCGTCACAAGAGAAGAGAAGAGAAGAGGTTAGGTCAGGCGGCGGAGGCGGCGGCGGCGGCCCAGATCCGCCACGGTCGCCTAGGGCCTCGACGGCCAGCGCGCGCCGGGACATGGCCTCCGACGACGCGGCCGTCAATCCAAGGTACTCGATGGGGATGCTGCTTCCTTGTGCTCTGCTCCGTGTCTGCTCGGCTAGGGTTCGTTCGGTGCTGGTGCTGCCTGCGCCTCCGGTCTGGTCTGGTGGACTAGGTAAGCTGCTCTCTCGGTGGTTAAATCTCACGCCTTGTGCCTTGTTGGTTGGTGGAGATCGGTTCCTCGTTTTGATTTTTTGGACACACTAGAAACTGGATCAAGAAGATTGGCCGTTTGCAATGAGGATTGGGATTTACACTAGTACGAATAGATTTCATATCTGCAAATGCAATGAGTAGAAATTGATCAAAATTCCTCCTCCTCACTTTGTTATGTCCAATTTGCTTGCTGTATTATATTGGGCGTGTGAAAACTGAAACTTTGATCTAATATGATTTTCGCTGTGCATTTCCCCTAAATCTGTCTAGACCAGCAAATCGATCGATCCAGGTCAGAAATTAACAAAGTATCGGTTGAACTACACCGAGCTCCACCAGCCCTGCTTGTTTATTCTACCCAACCACTTGCTGTTTATTCTACGTTGCGGCTCTAGTTCATCAATTGCATGCCTACAGCTAGTCAGTTATATCATACAATTTTATATTGCCGCGCCAGCGCTTTCATATATTTCTTGATGGCTTATTGTTGTAAGCACCAGAATCAAATAAAACATATTTATTGCGGTGATGGCTGAAAGATAGTATTTGCCATGTATTTGCCCCTCTGCTAGTTTTTAATTTATTGCAAGATAGCGATTTTGTTCTGTTAGCATTTCTCCGAGGATTAATAAAACAAGGATGTGCTATGCCTTTCATGATGGAATCCTAAGATTTTAGCGGTCTAACTCGCTCTAGTGAAATTATTTCCATTTTCTAACTATTGCCCACTGCCATTGCATATATGTCTATCTTATTATCAGTGTAAGAAGATCATTTTGTACTTACTTAGCTTAAACTATAATTATGAAAAAGTTCCCTTTTTTAGACAAGAATGTTCGCCGAATATTGACTAGCTGCATGGCAGGTGGACCGTGGCTGCTCCGAACGGTTGACTTTACCACTTGAACTTACTTGGAGTTCACCTTTTGCAAAGTGGCATCCTCAAGAAGCTGCGTGATATTCGGCATCGGCTACAACTGCGATGAGTAAGTCCTCTGTCCCCTCTCTACCCTGCTGGCCGTCGACACGAAGGTGTTGCTTCTGGTGATTTGCTTTTAGTGGTGATGCTATTTAAGCCCTGGTTGTGGTTTTCGCGTCCTGTTTATGCCCATGCTATGGTTAATCATAGGGTTCCTGGTTAGCACTGCCGTTGAATTTATTTGATTTCTCACAGCCTATAATCATGGTTTCAGTTTACCACTATAAACTGGTTGTGCTTCTTATGAAGTTTACTTGGCCTAGGTTTGGTTATAGGGTCCTGGTTATGTCTGCCTTAAGTTCATATATGTGGTCTGGTGGTTATGCATTATTTGCTTGCTGTTAATATTTTTGATAGGGGTTTTCTTAGTTTTGGAGTTAAAACATGCTACTATCTACTCTATGATACTTGAGGCATCATTCTTTTTGATTGACGTTGTTATTTTATTCATATGGTCTTGAGCGTTGGTAACGCTGTCTTTTATAGCAGGTTATTTGTTTCCCAGACAACGTGAGCAAAAACGTACCAAAAATAGAGATGAAACTATATGGTGTTCATTATTAGGGGAAAGTTTCATTGCATTTAGTACAACACTGCTGTTGGTTTCTGAGTCAGGAAGCTAGCTAGTTACTTTGTCTAGTATCTCCTGGTCTGATTTGTTTAGGCTCACAATGAGCTCCACCAGCCCTGTTCGTAGTCAGTCGCGTGTGCCACCTTCAACCCAAGATCCAACCCCTCCAGCTTTAACCCATCATCCGCTGCCACTACTGCTAAAGGCTGGATGTCTAGTGCATGTTTAGTTGAGGTAGAAATATTCTACGCTACCACTTGTTGTTTATTGTACATGGCGGCTGTAATTCATCAACGGATCCCTGCAGCAAGTCAGTTATATCAAATAAATTTTATATTGCCGTGCCAGTGATTTTCATATTTTTTTGATGGCTTATTGTTGTAAGCACCAGAATCTAAGACATATGTAATGCAGTGATGGCTGCATGACCGATTGTTTCTCGGTTCTTCACCATGTTTTTGCCCCTTTGCCATTTTTTTATTGTAAGAGATCTCTTGTCCTGTTCGCATTCGCTTAGGATTAATAAAACAATGATGTACTATGTTATTCATGATGGGATCCTGAGATTTTAGCGGCCTAACTCACTGTAGTAGAATTATTTCAATTTTCCAACCATTGCCCAGCACATGTCTTATTATCAACATAAGAAATCATTTTGTATTTACTGAGTTTAAACTGTCATTATGAAAAAGTTCCCTTTTTTTAGATAAGACTGTTCACCGAATATTGACTAACTGCATGGCAGGTGGACCGCGATCGCTCCGAACGTTGAATTCACCACTTGGAACTTACTTGGAGTTCACCTTTTGCAAAGTGGGATCCTCAAGAAGGCGTGTGATCTTGGCACTGGCTAATACTCTAATGGGTAAGTCCTCTGTCCCCTCTCTATCGTGCTGGCCATCAAGCCGAAGGTGTTGCTTGTGGTCATTTGGTTTTAGTGGTGATTCTGTTCAAGCCCTGCAGCTAAGTTATATCGTACAATTTGTATTGTTGCGCTAGTGTTTTTCATATATTTGTTGATGGCTTATTGTTGTAAGCACCTGAATCTAATAAGACATATGTAATGTGGTGATCGCTGCATGACCATTTGTTACTTGGTTCTTCGCCATGTATTTGCCCCTCTGCCATTTTTTTAAATGATAGCTCATGTCCTGTTTGCATTCGCCGAGGCGAGGATTAATAAAACAATGATGTACTATGCCTTTCATGATGGAATCCTGAGATTTTAGCGGTCACTGCCACTGCATCTGTCTGCCTTATTATCAGTATAATAAATTGTTTTGTATTTACTGAGTTGAAACTGTAATTATGGAAAAGTTCCTTTTTTTAAGGTGAGATTATTCAGCGAATATTGACTAGCTCCATGGCAGGTGGACCATGGTGGCTCCAAATGGTTGAATTCGCCAATTGAACTTACTTGGAGTTTACCTCAAGAAGGTGTGTGATATTCGGAATCGGCTACATCTGCGAATAGTAAGTCCCCTGTCCCCTCTCTACCGTGCTGGCCGTCGAGCCGAAGGTGTTTCTTTTGGTGATTTGCCTCTTGGTGGTGAAGCTGTTCAAGCCCTGGTTGTGGTTTTGGCATCCTGTATATGCCATGCCTTGGTTGATTACAGGCTTCCTGGTTAGCAGTGACGTTGATTTCATTTGATTTTTCGCTGCCTATAATCATGGTTTCAGTTTATCACTATAAACTAATAAACTGGTTGCGGTTGCTATGAAGTTTACATGGCCTAGGTTTGGTTATAGGGTTCCTGGTTATGTCTAACTTAAGTTCATGTCCGCGGTCTGGTGGTTATGCATGATTTGCTCGCTGTTAATATTTTGATAGGGGTATTCTTTGTTTTGGAGTTAAATCATGCCACTGTCTACTCCATGGCACTTGAGGCATCATTCTTTTTGCTTGATGTTGTGATTATATTCATATGGTCTTGAGCGTTGGTAACACAGTCGTTGATAGCCGGTTATTTGTTTCCCAGACAACCTGAGGAAAACCGTATCAAAAACAGAGATGAAAATATATGGTGTTCATTTTTAGGGGGAATTTCATTGCATTTAGTACAAAGCTGATGTTAGTTTCTGAGTCAGGAAGCTAGATAGTTATCATGTCTAGTATATCCTGGTCTAATTTGTTTAGGCTCACAATGAGCTCCACCATCGCTGCTCATAGTCAGTCGTGTGTGCCACCTTAAACCCAAGACCACTTGTCCAGCTTTAACCCATCTTCCGCAGCCACTACTGCTAGGTGCTAGCTGAAGGCTGGATGTCTAGTGTATGTTTAGTTGAGGTAGAAATATCGTACAATTTTATATTGACGCGCCAGTGCTTTTCATATATTTGTTGATGGCTTATTGTTGTATAAGCACCAGAATCTAATAAGACATGTAATGCGGTGATGGCTGCATGACGATTTGTTACTTGGTTCTTTGCCATGTATTTGCCCCTCTGCCATTTTTTTATGGCAAGATAGCTCTTGTCCTGTTAGCATTCCCCAAGGATTAATAAAACAATGATGCACTATGCCTTTCATGATGGAATCCTGAGATTTTAGTGGTCTAATTCGCTCTAGTAGAATTTTCTAACCATTTCCCACTGCCACTCCATATATCTGCTTTATTATCAGTAGAAGAAACCGTTTTGTATTTACTGAGCTTAAACTGTAATTATGAAAAAGTTCCCTTTTTTTATAAGATTGTTCGCCGAATATTGACTCGCTACATGGCAGGTGGACCGAGCCTCCAAATGGTTGAATTTACCAGTTGAACGTACTTGGAATTCACGTTTTGCAAAGTGGCATCCTCAAGAAGGCATGTGATATTCGGCATCGGCTACAACTGCGATGAGTAAATCCTCTGTCCCCTCTCTATCGTGCTGGCCATCGGACGAAGGTGTTGCTTCTGGTGATTTGCATTTAGTGGTGATGCTGTTCATGTCCGTGGTCTAGTGGTTATGCATGATTTGCTCACTGTTAATATTTTGATAGGGGTTTTCTTAGTTTTGGAGTTAAATCATGCTACTGTCATTGATAGCAGGTTATTGAGGCATAATTCTTTTTGCTTGACGTTGTGATTTTATTCATATGTCTTGACTCTTGAGCGTTTGTAACACTGTCGTTGGTAGCAGATTATTTGTTTCCCGGACAACCAGAGCTAAAATTTACCAAAAACAGAGTTGAAAGTATATGGTGTTTATTATTAGGGGGGAGTGTCATTGCAGTTAGTACATCGCTTATGTTGGTTCCTAAGTCTGGAAGCTAGCTAGTTATTATGTCTGTTATCTCTTGGTCTGGTTTGTTTAGGCTCACAATGAGCTCCACCAGCCCTGCTCGTAGTCAGTCGCGTGTGCCACCTTCAACCCAAGATCCACCCGTCCAGCTTTAACCCATCATCCGCTGCCACTACTGCTAGGTGCTAGCTGAAGGCTGGATGTCTAGTGTATGTTTAGTTGAGGTAGAAATATTCTACCCTACCACTTGTTATTTATTGTACATGACAGCTGTAGTTCATCAATGGATGCCTGCAGCTAGTCAGTTAAATCATACAATTTTATATGTTTGTGCCAGTGATTTTCATATTTTTTTGATGGCTTATTGTTGTAAGCACCAGAATCTAATAAGACATATGTAATGCGGTGATGGCTTCATGACCGTTTGTTACTCAGTTCTTTGCCATGTATTTGCCCCTCTGCCATTTTTTTGTTGTAAGAGAGCACTTGTCCTGTGTTCGCATTCGCCTAGGATTAATAAAACAATAATGTACTATGTTATTCATGATGGGATCCTGAGATTTTAGCGGCCTAACTCGATGTAGTAGAATTATTTCAATTTCCCAACCATTGCCCAGCACATGTCTGTCTTATTATCAGTGTAAGAAATCATTTTGTATTTACTAAGTTTAAACTGTCATTATGAAAAAGTTCCCTTTCTTAGATAATATTGTTCACCGAATATTCACTAACTGCATGGCAGGTGGACCGCGGTGTCTCCAAACGGTTGAGTTCACCACTTGAACTTACTTGGAGTTCACCTTTTGAAAACTGGTATATCCTCAAAAAGGCGTGTGATTTTGGCACTGGCTACTATTCTGATGGGTAAGTCCTCTGTCCCCTCTCTATCATGCTGTCGATCCAGCCGAAGGTGTTACTTGTGGTCATTTGGTTTTAGAGGTGATTCTGTGCAAACCCAGGTTGTGGTTTTTGCATGACGTACTCATGTTAAAACCAAAGTACAAAACTGCTGCTATAAAACTATGGTTTATGGTGGATTTTATCATGAATGCAACCTCAAAACTGGAAAACTCCTACCACTTGTTGTTTATTGTATATGGTGGCTGTAGTTCATTAATTGGATGCCTACAGCTGTCTGTTATATTGCACAATTTTATATTGATGTGCCAGTGCTTTTCATATATTTGTTGATGTCTTATTGTTGTAAGCACCAGAATCTCATAAGAAAATTGTAATGCGGTGATCGCTGCACGACCATTTGTTACTTGGTTCTTCGCCATGTATTTGCCCCTCTGCCATTTTTTTATTGTAAGATAGCTCATGTCCTGTTTGCATTCGCCGAGGCAAGGATTAAAAAAGCAATGATGTACTATGCCTTTCATGATGGAATCCTGAGATTTTAGCATAGATTAAAATAGCCCGTGAAATAGCCGCGATAGCTGCGCTATAGCTGCCCGGGAGCCTCGCCGCTACGCGTTATCTGTCACTGCATATATCTGCCTTATTATTAGTATAGGGAACCATTTTGTATTTATTGAGTTTAAACTGTGATTATGAAGAAGTGCCCTTTTTTGGACACGTTAGCTTAGGTTTGGTTATAGGGTTCCTGGTTATTTCTAACTTAAGACCATGTCCTTGGTCTAGTGGTTATGCATGATTTGCTTAAAAGGGCAGCCCGCTGCACGTAGCTCCCTCTTGCGCAGGGTCCGGGACAGAGTCCGACCACTTTGGGTCTATTGTACGCATTCTTTCCCTGCATTTCTGCAAGAGGCTGTTTCCAGGACTCGAACCTGTGACCTCATGGTCACAAGGCAACAACTTTACCGCTGCGCCAAGGCACCCCTTCATTTATGCATGATTTGCTTGCTTAGTTTTGGAGTTAAATCATGCTACTGTGTACTCCAAGGCACTCGAGGCATATTCTTTAACCAAGAGGCATGTGTTGTGTAGGTGTTGTGCAATTTATACTTAGGTGGCACTTGGTTGGAGGGCGAGGTTGGTTTGCTCTAGGATATTCCCAACCACGTCGTTAGGGATAGCCTATTTTTGTTGTTTGGTTTGGTTGGATAACTATGTTGTTGTTTGGTTAGAAGGATTAGATTAGAAGTGGTTAGGGATAACTGTTTGTGTGTGTTTGTTTGACAGTATGAGGAGTAGATGGTTGCTGTGGTGAATCTTTTTGCTTGACGTGGTGTTTTTTTCATATGATCTTGAGCGTTGGTAATGTTGTCATGGATAACAGGTTATTTGTTTTGCGGACAACCTGAGCAAAAACGTACCAAAAACAGAGATAAAATTATATGGTATTCGTTTTTAGGGGGAAATTTCATTATTACTAGCAGGGCTATTGCCATCGCGACTTTACCCATGTTAAAACCAAAGTATGAAACTGCTGGCATAACAACTCTAGTTTATGGTGGATTTCATCATGAAAGCGACCTCATAATTGGAAAGTTCATACATGAAATCTATGTCAATTAGAGCTACCAAAAAGGGCAGTCAAATGACCTCCTTTTGATTTCGGACAGATATTTACATATTTCAACATTAGTGCAGGAAACTAAAAAAACAGAGCCCAGTTACAAACTTATGAGCATGGATTTCGAGTCGCTCGACTAGTCGCGACTAGTCGACGACTAGTCTATGAGTCGCAAAAATATGTTCGACTCGGGTTAGTGTCGACTCGCGACTCTGAGTCGCGACTAGTCACAACGCAGGCTCGACTTCTTCCGAGTTGCTGCCCCAAGCGACTCGCATGAGCCGCGACTCGAAAACCATGCTTATGAGAGGAGTTTTGGGAGCCGGCAAGCCCTGTACGGTCATGCCAATCGTGGGGATGCACCGTGTCATGACGGAGACGTAAGGCAGCAGCGGGATACGCACGCAGGTGCATGACAGAGCCACAGAGCCACTTTATGGTGTGCACTGTGGATTCTTCTTCCTCTCCAACTCCTCCTGACTTGCCCATCCGGTGGCCCTCATTCTTCTTCCAGGACCGCATAGCTGGTAATTAAATGGTTCCCTCTTCTGCTCTCTCTCTCTTTCATGCTGTCTGCATGTCCATGGCCATCAGTCGTGGTTAACTTTGTTTTGTGTTGGCCATCGTGCCATGGTGACTTCCAAGGGTTTTATGATCTGTGATGCAACATTTTTGCTTCTCGATTTCGAGGTTTTGGTGGATTTTTTACCTCAATACTACATAGCAGTTCATTGTGGTGCACCTGCAAAGACTTAATAGCAGCCCACATTCATTTCGTTGGAATATTGTTGCTGTGATCATCTGTCTTGTTGTCATAGTATTTGTTCTTTGCTAGATTCCTTGTCTAGTATGTTCTGCTGCCTATGCGTGATCATATAGAGGATTCCTTTTTGCCTCCACGAAACATACGATTCTTTATTTTTTTCTGTTAGGAGATATACGAATGGGATGACTTCATGGTTGCGAAATGCTTAGAATCCAGAAAATGGTTGCCAATGAGATAATTTTGTCCCAAAACATTTTGTTGCATACATTATTTATAACTGGATATACTCTTCTTCAATCTCAACCCGAACAGAAGTGGTAGGGTCTCTTTTGTTTGTCGGTGATGTTTAGTCAGAAAAATGGTCAATGACTTGGGTTGCAAAATATCGGTTGAAAGTAGAGCAGAAAACATATAAGTTTCGTAAGCATATTTCATTTTTCCAACTTGGATTTTGTTTATTGCAAGATAAAAACAGTCCCGTCTACTGATCATTGAGTTGCTTTGCATGTTCAAACATGTAACCAAGCCAACACGAAGCACCTCCTATGGTACAAATGAATTTGATATACACGTCAAATGCACTTTAGTTTTGCAACAATGGCATACATATACACCCATGACTTGTTTATAGGCAAAATAAGTTTCTTTCTAGACAGTCATCTATGGTATTCTATTCTATTTTATTTTTTCTGTTCAGAGTAGATAGTTTGCACCAACTCTTTGCTGTCGGCTGGACTGTGTCATATTGCCTAACTCATTGTTCCTAGTAGGGCGTCTCTGACTCATTTCAAAGCTCAGAGTATGCATGATGCCCCTGTTCTGTTTAAGATCAATGTGTTGATATTATTAGTTGTAAATCTGTATATGTGCATGTGCATAGTACATGTGCCATTGTTCTAGCTCAGTCAGAGTTTTGTGATAAAATTTTGTCTATAGCCTTGTTTTGTTTAACCCTTTCCCCTTCTTTCAGGTTATGTAAGCAACATATTTTTGTATAGCCGATCCTTCGAGGTTATGTAACCTCTAAAACCTCGACTTCCGCAACAGCGGCTGCCTCTTCCTCAGTAAGGCGAGTCCATGGTCTCTCTCTCTCGGTCCGGCTATTGGTTGCTGACTCTGGTGGTGGTCTTCCAGCCACCACAATCTTATTACTGTGGTTATTTGTCTTGTTGAATATGTCACAGTACTTGTGCTTCGCAAGATTTCATTGCTACCATGTTGTGCTGTCCATGATTATATAGAGGATTCCTTTCTGCCTCCACGAGAGATATGATTTTTTTTCTGTTATGAGGCTTACAAATGGAATGAATTCATGGCTATGAAATGCTTAGAATCCAGAAAATGGTTGTCACTGATATAATTTCCTGTCCCGAAACATTTTGTTGCATACATTATTTATAACTGGATATACTCTTCTTCAATCTCAACACGAACGCAAGTGGTAGGATGACTTGCATTTTGCTCTTTCTGATGAATTAGATATACCCTTGCATGTGAAGATTCAGAATCATAAAAGATCACATTCAAGTATTATCTAAAAGGGATTGAAAGTGGAATAAAAGAACCTGGGGTGATGAGTTTTTTTCCTTGGTCATCTAAGAATTACTTTATTTGTAATCTAGAGCAGTTAGTAATTTCGCTGGAATCAAATGCACATTCTACCATTGTATGGGTATTTGCTAAAATGTACTCCCTCGTCCCAAAATAAGTGATGTGGTTTTAGTTCAAATTTGTACTAATACCACGACACTTATACTCCCTCCGGCCCAAAATAAGTGACGTGGTTTTAGTATTGAACTAAAACCATGCCACTTCTTTTGGGACGGAGGGAGTACATGTGATGCAGGGTGCATCAAATAGAAAAAAAATTACAATTGTTAAATATTGTCGTGTACATATCATTTTGTCCACCCTTTGCTGTGTCCTGTAGCTTTCGTAGCTTTTTGGGTATGAACTACACGCAGCTAGCAGTAGTTGTGTATATATTGTTGACTTAAATTGAGGCCAAGTCTTGTGGCTGACTTCTGGCAACATAAAGACTTGTCCTAAATCCAAAATTCAGCGGTTGACTTTGAGCAATCTTTTGCAACACAATCTTGGACGAAGGTTTTTTTGGACCAAATTAAGATTTTTGATTGCGGTATACATTCTAAACAGCTAATCTGAGCTATTTATGGCTGGGTCTATAGTCATGCTCCTGATGTTGCGATGGCTGCTCTTCCTGCCACACCACACAAAGATGTACTTTTTTTAACAGTTCTTAGGTCCATGGATTACTTAAGTGGCAATGCTCATGTTAGCTTTAGCATAGTTAGTTTGTTGTTGCTAGTGGCAATGCTATTTGTCTATTGCAATTGACAACAGGTTGGTTAAAAATTGATGTACATGTTAGGATTAATGCTAGACTATTCTCGTGGATGCCAATCTCCTAGATTATTTAGATATATGGCTTTAGTGTGGTTTATAGTCATGCTCCTGATGTTGCTAGGGTGGTTGACTGTCATGTTGTGGCTAGGCTCTTTTGCTGTTGGATGGTACATTCTTAGCTGGCTTATGCGGGATCTATGTTCTAGTGAAAAGAGTGTTGCTTGGAGTTCTAGTCTCTCCCAGATCCCTAATTATTTTGTTTGTTCGATTTAGAGCAGCAGGTGCCCTTTATGGACAACATCAACGAGGAACATGCTGGACCACACGCCCATGCTCTTGAGCTAGACGAGGACATCATCGTGTCGTACCTCAATCTCGAGGTGACGATGATGCCGACTCACCGCACAAGGTTGCTCTCTGCTCTGCCCTACCACCTAAGATGTTTTTTTTAGTTATTGCTGCTCTGGCTCTAGCATAGTTTCTAGACACTCGCACCGTGCTCCTATTCACAGTGGACTAGTTTCTAGCTCTAGCCTAGTTGCTACTGTTAATCGACATAGTCTCCAATGTTCCTCGTCGGTTTTAATTATTTCGGTTAACAATTCACTCACTTATTGAGTGCACATTGAACCTGCTATGTTATGTACTGATGGTCATCCATTCAATCAAATATTAACTTGTGAATACAATGTGCAGTTATGCATAGAGCTGCCGGCACATCTCTTACTTTTGGTTAATAGTCCACTCACTCACTCAGTGCACTTGGAACCTGCTATGTCATGTATTGATGGTCTTTCATTCTCTTAATTATTAACTTGTAAATAAGCTGAACCACCATTTTATATCTTGTCCTTTTTGCTGCTTACTGTTAAGTTGTGTGTACATGAGCTGCTGTAGGATAGATACTACATTGTTCTGCTCCTCTGTACCATTGTTGCAGCCAGCTGCTGACCCTTTGTTTGTTGAAAAAACTGTATGTTTGCTATAGTGGTTGATGAACAACTTTGCCAAGCACTAGGCCAACCTGAGTGTGGGCCCCATCACATCCAAGATGATGGACGGGACCGGTGTTGGTTTTTTGTGATTTTGCTTGCCTAGCCGCAACCATGGACGTGGTGATGCCTGGCCTCGGCTACAACTGCACAGGTGAGCTTCTTTGCACATGGTTCTAAAATTTAGAGGGAGCTATCTTTTAGATGAAATCACCATTCCATATTTGCCCTATTTGCTGCTTGAATCGTTAAGTTGTGTATTGAGCTGCTGTAGGATGCATTATCGTGTGCTATACTTTCTCTGTATGAAGCCACTTGACCCTGTTCTGTTGGCAAAAAAACTGTTTGATGCAGTGATTGAAGATCAACCCTGCCAAGTTGTTGAAATAAGCACTCCATGGATGGAATCCTGCAGTTGATCCATCCATCTCTAAGAGGAAGAAGCAGAAGAATAAAAAAGATGGTGATCTATATGAGTTGATGGGTTCGTCGGAGGAGGAGAAGGACCTCTTCTCTTCACCAACACAAAGAGCAACCACACCCCAGCGCTCAAGCACATGTACCCCCCGATTCACCCCCCAGCAAATCTTGATCTATCTTATTGTTACCCTGGGACTAGGAGGTGCATACATATTAACATATATCATTCGAAATTAGGATGACCATAAATCTGTAGTTATGGGGTTGAACGATGCATGGCTGTGAAATTCAATGGTCTTCTTTTTAGATTTGTGTGTTCTGGTTTGACCATGATTGTGATGATAAACACTTTAAGCAAACATTCCAGTTCTGCTTCTGAAAATTGATGACTGAAACAACTATTGTGTAAAGTCTGAGCCATTGCATTTTTGAGAAGTTGTGTTAGCCTGATAGAAAATCTGAGCCATTTCATAACTGATTTAGCTGTTAAACATATTTGAGACTATACCTTGGTCTCTTCCTTATGTTTTGATCTGGTTCTGGTTTCTTTGTGCTTCTTGACTTGTTGCGCTTTCAAGATTCCTGCTCGTGTTTGCTTTTTAGACCAGAGAACTTAGTATTACCCTGCTTTTTTGATCTAATGAATATAAGCATGATTGTTTGCGCCTCAAGTGCAGACACAGGGACCTCCCCGTTGTTGTATTTGGTGGATTCGGTTCGTGCAAGCAAGCACACCGAGGTTGGCTGGCCCGCACTCCATTTCAGGGGGTGTTCTGTGTACCACCGGAGGAATGAGCTCGCCAGCTGCGTCGACATCATCGACGTCGACGGCCAGCCCCACGTCATATTCATGTGCGTCTGAGCGGGCCGCTATGGGAGGATGACCCCACTCATCGTCAACAGGCACCACGGCAGCTACGTCGAGGCCCTCCAGATTGTCATTATGCTGCCCGAGAACCCCTGGTGAGAACTCTCCATGTCACAACTTCCCAGTGAGGTGTTAAGAAGTGAACCAGTTGTCTTGATTGAATTTGTGATGCACAATGCATAGATTGTGGAATGTGGTGTACTCCCTCTGTAAAGAAATATAAGAGCGTTATCACTACTTTAGTGATCACTCTTATATTTCTTTAGAGAGGAAGTAGATACTATTTGCTACATGGCCAATTATCTCCTAATGGTGTTAAGAAGTGACCATATATTCATGTATAAGAAAATTTTACTTTGATGCTAGCTATTTCTAGATATCGCTGTTCTATTTCTAGATATTTGTACAATTCACTCGCTGTCGCAGTGGACTAGTTGCTAGTTCTTTTTCTTTTCAAGAAGACGCAAAAGCATCTTTGCATTTCATTGCATTGGAAAGACGAGAGAGAGAGTGCATGCCTCCTAGGAGGTTATAGTTACAGAATCCGAACGCCCGATCAGTGGACATCCCAGGAGGCTAGTTACTACTGTTTGTCGACATAGTCTCGCACTCTTGTTGTTCACCAAATGGTCGATGCTCCACTAGTGTCTGCAATCATACCTGAAGATGGTTTCTCAGGATGAGAATCTGAGAGATCTGTTTGTTTGGCAGATATCGGGAGTTCCAACATCTGGTGGAAATGCCTTAACGAGTTGATTGCCACTGATGAAACTTTTTATTATTATTTTGCGGATGGTGAAACATCCTCTTCAAGAACTATGGTAAATTGTTTTTATGTCATGAACCCTTTCCTGTGAAGATTCAAAAAGATAAAAAAATCACATTCAAAGTGGAATAAAAGAACCTAGGGTGATGAGTTTTTATCCTTGGTCATATAAGAATTACTTTATTTGTAACCTAGAGTAGTTAGTAATTTCGCTGGAATCAAATGCACATTCTACCATTGTATGGCTTTATTTCGTCATGGCACATACATGTAGGTATTTGGTAAAATGTACTCCCTCGTCCCAAATAAGTGACGTGGTTTAGTTCAATTTGTACTGAAACCACGTCACTTATACTCCCTCCGTCCCAAAATAAGTGACGTGATTTTAGTACAAATTTGAACTAAAATCATGTCACTTTATAATATTGTCACCCTTTGTTGTGCCCTGTAGCTTTCATAGCCTTTTGACTATAAACTACATGCAGCTAGTAGTAGTTGTGTATACTTTGTTGGCATAAATTGATGACAGTCTTGTGGCTGACTTCTGGCAACATAAAGACTGGTCCCAAATCCAAAGTTCATCTGTTGACTTTGAGCAATCTTTTGCAACACAATCTTTGATGAAGTTTTTTCTTTTGAACAAATTATTATTTTTTATACTCCGTACATCATGCTACTGATGTTGCGATAGCTGCTCTTCCTGCCACACCACACAAAGATTTATTTTTTTACCAGTTCGTAGGTCAATGAATTACCTCAGTGGCAATGCTTATGTTAGCTTAAGCATAGTTAGTTTGTTGTTGTTAATGGCAATGCTATTCGTACATAGCACTTGACAACATGTTGGTTGAGAATTGCTGTACATGTTAGGATTCATGCTAGACTATTCTCGTGGATGACAATCTCCTAGATTATTTAGATATATGGCTTTAGTGTGGTTTATAGTCATGCTCCTGATGTTGACGAGGACATCATTGGGTCGTACCTCAACCTCGAGGCGATGATGACGCCGACTCACCGCACCAGGTGGCTCTCTGCTCAAGTAGCGGAGCTACAATACGAAAGATGGGCAGGCCAGTTCAAAGGAAATCCACTATTGTTTTCTTTCACAGCATAGTCTACTCACAATCCTCCGCCGTATACTCTATGGGCTGGGCGGGCCATGGCCTATTTTTGTAACATGTAGCTCCGCCAGTGCTCTGCTCTGCCCTCCCACGAAGATGTTTTTTTTTCAAGTTATTGCTGCTCTGCGACTAGCATAGTTTCTAGACACTCGCACCGTGCTCCTGTTCACTGTGGACTAGTTTCTAGCTTTAGCCTAGTTGCTACTGTTAATCGACATAGTCTCCAATGTTCCTCGTTGGTTTAAACTTTTCGGTTAACAATTCACTCGCTCACTCAGTGCACTCGAAACCTCGTCCATTCTCTCAATTACTAACTTGTAAATACAATGTGCAGTTCTGAAGAGAGCAGCCTGCACATCTCTTTCTTTTTGTTAATAATTCACTCACTTAGTCATTGCACTCGGAACCTCCTATGTTATGTACTGATGATCCTTCATTCTCTCAATTATTAACTTGTAAATACATGAAGGTGTTAGACTGAACCACCATTTTATATCTTGCCTTTTTGCTGCTTATTGTTAAGGTGTGTGTAGATGAGCTGTTGTAGCATAGATACTACATTGTTCTCCTCCTCTACATTCCCTTATTGCAGCCAATTGCTGACCCTCTGTTTGTTTGAAAAAAAACTGTAGCAGGGATCGATGAGCAACTTTGCCAAGCACTAGGCCAACCTGTGTGGGACCTATCATATCCAAGATGATGGATGGGACAGGTGGTTTTTGTGATTTTGCTCGCCAAGCCGCAACCATGAAAGTAGTGATGTCTGGCCTCGGCTACAACTGCGTAGGTTAGCTTCTTTGCACATGGTTCAAGTATTTAGAGAGAGCTATCTTTTATGCGAGATCCACCATTTCTATGTGCTGTCCTATTTGTTGCTTGAACCATTAAGTCTTGTGTAGTGATGCTTTAGGATACTTTCTCTGTATGCAGCCACTTGACCCTGTTTTCTTGGCAATAAAACTGTTTACTGCAGTGATCGAAGATCAACCCAGCCAAGTTGTCCAAATAAGCATGGATGGTGTCCTGCAGAGTATCCGTCCATCCATCTCTAAGAGGAATAAGAAGAATAATCAAAGAAGATGGCGATCTATATGAGCTGATGGGTTCATCGGAGGATGAGAAGAAGTGCCTCTTCTCTTCACCAACACAAAGAGCACTCAAGCACAGGTACCCCCAATTCATCCCCAGCAAATCTTAATCGGTCTTATGGTTACCCTGGGACTAGGAGGTGCATACAAATATCATTCGAAATTAGGATGAACATCCATCTGTAGTGATGGGATTGAACGATGCATGGCCGCGGGATTCAGTGGACTTCCTTTAGATTTGTGTGTTCTGGTTTGACCATGGTTGTGACTACAAACATGCTAGTTCTGCTTCTGAAAATTCATGACTGAAAAAACTGTTGTGTAAAATCTGAGCCTCTGCATTTTGGGAAAAGTTGTTGAACATATTTGAGACTCTATACCTTCATCTCTTCCATATGTTTTGATCTGGTTCTGGTTTCTTTGTGCTTCCTGACTTGTTGCGCTTTCGATATCCTCCTCGTGTTTATGTTTTCGACCAGAGAATGTAGTATTACCCTGCTTCTTTGACCTCCTGAATATAACCATGATTCTTTGCGCCACAACTGCAGTCACGGAGACCTCCCCGTCGTTGTATTTGGTGGATTCAGTTCGTGCAAGCAAGCACACCGAGGATGGCTGGCTCGCACTCCATTTCAGGGGGATTTCGGTGTACCACCTGTGGAATGACCTTGCTAGCTGCGTCGACATCATCGACGGCCAGCCCCACGTCATCATCATGGCGTCTGAGTGGGCCGCTATGGCTGGCTGACCCCACTCATCGTCAACCGGCACCACGGCAGCTGCGGCGAGAACCTCCTAATTGTTATTAGGCTATCAGAGAACCCGTGGTGAGAGCTTCTCTCCATGTCACAACTAACCAGTGAGGTGTTAAGAAGTGAACCCATCGTCTTGATTGAATTTGTAATGCACAATGCACAGGTTGTGGTTTAGATACTATTTGCTACAGGGCAGTGATCTCCTAATGGTGTTAACAAGTGACCATATATTCATGTATAGGAAAATTTTACTTTGATGCTAGTTGTTTCTTGATAACGCTGTACTATTTCAGGATATTTGTACAATCCACTCGCTGTTCAGTGGACTAGTTGCTAGTTTTAGCCTAGTTACTACTGTTTGTCGACAATAGTATCACACTCTTGTTGTTCACCAAATGGTCGCTGCTGCACTAGTGTCGGTGATGCGATGTGTTTTCATGGACTAATTGCATAGTCTGTATTGATTGCATATATATTTGACTAGGAGTAGATAGATAGACCCAAGATTTGAGGTCTTCACTGCCCAGGAGCAGCCAGACCCAATATACTATACGTAGTCTTCCCGTTCTAGGAATTAATCCTCCTGTGAAGTTTCTGATGACAAAATTACTTTCATGCATGCTAGACTTTTATGTCTTAAATTTCTGTTGCCAAGACCTGGTAGTATCAGTCAATAGTTGGTCACCCATTGCTCTGGTTTCTGAATCTATGCATTGCATTTTGCTGCGCAGGACTTGCGAGAGGAACTGAAGAAAAAGGAAAAAAGCCATGTTAAGTTTTCCGTTTGCTGGGTGTCGGCCGAATGGCTGACTCGACGTATCAAGAGGCAAGATGAACCCTGAAGCCAGTGGATGAACCAAGAGATCCAGGTTGAAGCGTGTGGGTGGTGTGGGCACTGAATGGACCAAGATTCTCTGGAGGGAAATATACATGCTGGAATGCAAGAAGGCCCTGGCGAATCTCGAAGACAAGATATAGGCATTTTTGTGTTTATTTTTACTTTTCCGTTGGGTGTCTGTTGGTGGAATGGTCTAGGGGGTTTGTATTGTGCTCTGCAGAAACTTGGTATCTTTGTTCAATGTCAACAAGTAGCAGACAACATATTGGATTGGTTGAATGAATGTGTGCTTTTTCTGTTGGCTCAAATGCTTAATTCTCCATGAAAAGAATGATTGTCAGGTCGTTCATTCATTCAATTGAGTACATTAAAACTGGAACTGGTGCATGAAAAATATATCTATGTATCTATCTATCTATCTAGTATGTTTGCATGTATGTACTTTGAGTATATATACATCACTATACCGGCAAGTGTGATGATTTTGGAAAAGCAACTGTGTTTTCAATTTACCACTAAAAACTGGAGGCGCCTTTTACTTGATGTTTGTATGATTTATTTGGATGTTGGAAGCCGCATTATACTAGCGTTCCAGTGTCTAGTCTTCCTTCCTGACGACTTTTTGTTTCATATAATAAGAAAGAAATGAAGAAGAAGTTACTATCTATGGGATCTGATACTAGTGTCGAAACTGTTTTTGTTGACGCCTTGCACATTGCATCAGCTTGGATTTGCCAAGATTATGTGTGTTCCCTATATTAATCATCTGAGAATTGCTACCTTGATTTGATGGTTCAGCTCGACCAAGTTGAGTGGTCGTTAGGTATTCTAATTTGGAGCACCGTGTTGAATCTTTGTTTTATATACAAAAAGTGATCCATTTGTTCTCTTCTCTAATCTAATTAGTGCAAGCATGACCGATCTGTTCTTCTTTTCAGTATCGGGAAGCAGATGCAAAAGAAAGATCGGACCCGCCCCTCCCTCAAATAACACCAGGTAGTTTCCATCTTATCTACGTATTTCCTAGCTAGCTAATAACTCCAGTACTAGTACTTATCGTGTTTGTTAGGAAACATAACAAATCCTACATTAATTTTCTCGCACTTATTCCTCCACAAAACCAGGCACTCCCAAAACCAATGCATCCTCCTTCAATTGTTGTTGTCGATCCGCCTCCTCCTCCCCGTTCCCATCTATTGGCTGCCGTGATCTTCACGCGGATCGCCCTCTGATCCAACGTCTCTCCGCGCTCATTGTTGGCCAACAGGTGCAAGATCTTCTCTATAAATATACATCTACAACCCTTTCTGATCTGTTGCTCGCGCCCCACAAGTCGCCCCTCCCTTGTCGCTACCACCTCCTATCTCCTCGTTCCTCACACAATGTCAAGAGATGCTCCGTCGGCGAGGCACTTCCTGTGGCCACCAAGATCTTGCCTTGTCTCGCCACATGGGTTTTAGATCGAGCGGCACCAACATCTTGTCTCGCCGACTGGCCACGCCGTGTCTTGGATGCCTCGACCATGCTTGTTGTGGCTGCTGCCTAGCACTCTGTAAGATCCATCTAAACTTCCTTAAGGAAATCTTGGCACGGCACCACTCGATCTGATGAGTTTTCTTGTGAACCTTCTGATGGAAGAGATGCCGCTGGACGACAAGACGCTAGGCGATATATGGATCGAACGAAGGTTAGTGTAAAAATAATATATGCATCAGGATTTGTTCAGTGATTCCTTGCACCGGTAAAAGATGTTTTCCAATTGCCACATGTCTTAATCTTAGAGTTGTAAACAGTGATTGAATTATTCGTAGCTCAAAATTCAGAGGTAACGAGGGCCATCTGTCAGTATCTACAACCACAAACCAATTGATAAAATAATTAGTAAAGAAAGTAATTACATTGCTTTCTGGTAAACTATCAAATTATTTGATTCAACTAAGAGGTTATTTAGTGATAACTACCATGTCATTTTAACAATTTGCAAGGTCCCTGCCAGTTTCTTTTTGCGAGTTCCCCTGATTTTGCAGCATAACTTTTTCTCTTTGTTATGATTTCGAACCTGTTTGTTCGTATCACCTAGTAATCTGTAGCAAAAATATCTTGTTCTGTAGACGGTAGCAAAAACATGGCATATACTTTACTACTCTAGCATGTCTCCTGTGAAAGAACAAAGGAAATACATGCACTGTAGCTCCACTGTAGTAGCCATGCCTATAGACATTATAGCGTTAGTAGCGCCTCTGCAGTGCTACCGTAGCAGCACGATGTATTGTATGTACTAGTATTAAAGCGCGCATGAGAGAAATTCACCGCACCTCACGCCACTATAGGAAATTCTGCAGAGGGTTGGCTGGAAACTGCTTGCTTTGTTAGCAGAAATCAAAACTGCCTGCTAACTTGTGATAGCTTGCCACACCCATCAGATCATTCACACTGATGATCTATATGCAAGTTCAACAACTATCCTACGAACATGTTCAACTAGTCAAAGTGATGATTTAATGAAGACTAGCACCAATGCGTGCCAATTCAGTCACCATTCTAGCTAGACAAAACATCATCTGAATACATATGGCTAGCTCTTTAGACTGGATTTATGCGACACCTAGCACAAATTCAAAATCGAATGGACTACTAACAAAGTGCCAATAATCCAGTCCCATGATGAACATAATTATCACAAATGAAGTTAACTGTGCAAACAGTGGCTCCAAAATTCATGGCGTTATGTTGCCGAAATTTCTAGTGGAAGTTCCCCCAACTTGTCGTAAGGAAACAAAAGCTTTATATTAGGGTGTTAATTGCAAAATGTTTGGTGTTGTTTGTAAGAGAACAAAAGCATTAGGGTGTTAATTGCAGAATGTTTGGTGCTGCAACATATTAGCAAGGCGTTGAGGGTGATGCGAAGCTTGGCTCAATGTAGACTGTACAGGAGGAGAAGTATATGCAAGTTCTGACTTCATCTTCGCTGCCAACAATACATGATTGGGCCAGAGAAGGAAGATGACAACAATGTGTCAGCATGTTCAATTTGTAAAACTCTTGGTTAATGACGCCAAAGTCAGCATGTTCAAGTTGCAGGATTATTGTTGGGGGCTCTGTGTGAGCTAGACACAGACATGTTGGTACATGACGTGCGTGGTTATCACAAGGGAAGTTTATTTTTTGAGGAGACATCACAAGTGAAGTTAACTGTGCAAAATCATGGCGTTATGCTGCCGAAATTTCTAGTGAAATTTCCCTCGACTTGTCAAAATTTTGTCCTTCTTTCTAAGGAAACAAAAGCTTTAGGGTGTTAGTTGCAAAATTTATGGAGCTATTTGTAAGGAAACAAAAACATAAGGGTGCTAATTGCAATGTTAATCAAGCATTCGGTATATACGTGGGTGGGTGATTCCGTTGGGCGTCTAATTAAGTAGCATGCGTAGCTGGTCCGGCCGGAATACATAGAAGGACTTTCTTCTACGTATGCATGCCTTTCGGATTGAATAAAATGGGCTCAATGTACGAACGCACAATGAGAATTGTCTTACCCCTCAGATCATGCGTAATGTGGAAGCCTATGTCGATCACTTGGTAGTCAAGACGGGGGTTAAATCTACACACTTGGAAGGTTTGGCTGGAACCTTCGTAGCCTACAAAAATGTGCACCGGTGACCTCCCTGCCCGTCTTCGGTCTCCCCCACCGGCTCTCCCCCCACCCTTGACGCCCTCCCCCCCCTGGCGGCACCACACCCTCTTCCCCTCCCCCACCTTCTCTCTTTTCCCTTGGCCACCGCGCGCTGGCTCTCACACCAGTCCATTCGGTGGACCCTAGAAGCAGAGCAGGCCCTCCAGCAAATGAAAGTATATCTGACTTCACCGCCTGTCATAGTGGCTCCCGAACCCCGACAACCATTGCTCTTGTATATCTCTTCGACCCCCCATGTTGTGAGGGCGCCATTGGTGGTCAAGCAAGAGGAAAATGTTCCTCCTCCAGGTCCAAGAGGGACCTAGGAAACAGGATGTAGAAAAATGGTCTGTCCAACACTAGGGTGAAATTACTATTATTTACAAGAATATAATAGAAAATAATACCATACTAGCATAATTTTAGTCCTTGTCGTTGATAGTGGTAAGATGATCTGGCCAACCATGTGGTCGTTCCCATCCGCATACAGAACCATCATACTAGTTTTGCTTAACAAGGGAGCCCAATGAAAAGAACATATCAAATGTTATCACTATTGAACACCATAGACAACACACCATGGAACACATGGCCAGGACCATCTTAGCATAGATTTAGTAAGATCCGGTTAACCTCTCACATGATATTTCCATGGAGGAATTTCATCAAGCAACACTGACTCCTGAGTCGGCTGCTCCATTGGTAACATTGTGAGGCACTATAGGCGGTGGAGGACGACACCTTGGCTAGTAACATCATGTCCACCACCATCGGTAGCAATAACTGCAAGCCCAAGCATGTGAGCTGAGTGCCCCGGGCTAGTTACAATCTGCAAGTGTTTGCTCGACTATTTGCCATATTAATTGAGCGGCTGCACTAGAGCCATGGGTGCCGACCGGCCGCCAACGCTCAGTTTGCGTGAGTTGAGAAAAAGAAGGCGGCGGTGCCCAGCTGTGCAATTGAGCGAGAATTGTTGTTCGAGTTCCAAAGGTAGACTAACTCCGATCAGTCCATCTCTCTTATCACATGTGAGTATCCACAAAAGTTGTGTGGGCAAAACACCGCCCCTTATCCAAGAGCCAAAACTTCAGCAATGAATGGGTCTAAGACTCCTCAAGCCCCGAGGAACGCCATATGAGACCGGGCTACACCTCCCGCTCCTACTTTCATGCAAACAAACTTTTCTGCATGAGTTGGACGTACAAGCCAAATTTTGAGATGGTGCATCCAATGAACATTTTTTTAATCAATTGGACGTACGAGCCAAGTTTTTTTTTGAGGGGAGGGGACGTATGAGCCAAGCTTTGAGATGGTGCGTCCAATGAACCTTTTTTCCTTTTCACAAAAAAACTCATGGACCGTCGATCGCGTTTTGACTTGGATCCAAAACAAATCCTATGTGAGTTGTTTTGGAACTCTTTTCCTTTCTTTTTTATGGTGATCCTCCTTTACCTTGGACCTATCCTCCTAAACAGGAGGCCACGGGACGCAACTCTGAGTGCACTACGGAACTGGCAGAATTCGAGATGCCATAGTGGAATAACAATAAAAAAGCTCCACATGTAAACTAGGCGTACCTTGCAATATTGAGGCAATCTGATTCGGATTCGAAGCCCATGTGATGTTGAGACATGTCCAACATGAAGTGTATTGGGTAGTGGAAAATTTTATATTAATTAATGATAGAGTCATAAAGAAAACATACCAGATTGTTGCCATTGTTGTAACTTCTCATCTCTAACATATTGATGGTGTTTAGCATACTGGATAAAACAAGGCAAGCAAAATACTTATGTTGCATATCCTCTTTATATTTCAAAATATATATGAAGTGTTTAGGTGGGATGACGTCTTCAATAAGAATTGGTAATATTCACTTGATGTAGTAATGCACCCAACGATCTGATGAATCAATATGGTTCTAGTCAAATGAACTGATGGCATGAATACATTCTATCAAAATTTGTAATTCACTCATGGATCCTTACGGTAAGGGTTATTGTGCATATGAAATAAATCAACCTCAACTTGGCTTAGGTAGAAATGAGATGTCTGCATCAGTGACATGTAAGTCCAAATAGGGGAACGACTCTGCTAGAAGTGAATTGTTCCATTTACCAAGCCACAGAGATTCATATCCTATGTTTCCCAATCTACATGAACATATCCCCCTAAAAATAATAGTAAGAGTACACTATTCTCAAATCATATTCATCCTCTCAAATTTCTCCTTGCGCACATAAACGCATGCCCAAGCTGTAGAGAACAAATATGAGCAACAATAGTTTAAGTGTGTGTCACTGATTAATCGAGGCAACCCGGAAAAACCATCATCCATATGAAATATCTTCTCATGCATATTAGTGCTTGCTAGTCGAATAACTGATATAATCAGGTTTTAATTGGAATAGATCTAGATAAACAATATTTATAAATAATGTGTTATTATATTTCACATTAGGATATCCATTACTAAATTATTCATGGGAGTCCTTTTAGTTTGTACGGTGATAAACATGAAGTAATGATACCGCGTCGAGTGACAACCAGTTTCATGTGATGCATAATATTGGAGTAAGATTCTATAAATTTCTTTGATTGATTATTGAATGTGCATATATATGTGATTATTTATTCCTGGCCATGTCCCTTTCTTTTATGTAGCTAGTCTTCTGCTATTAATATATGCATCCGGACCAAAAATTAAGATCTTATTGTATATCATAATCAATTGAAGTCATTAAGTCAAACATGGGAATATTTCACCTTTCTTCCATGAAGGTGAGAATAAAATATGACAATCGTGAGAGTACCCCCACCCCAAACCCCACCCAACATGAGGCCACCGCCTCGGCGTGCACAGACCATCCACCCAACTAGGGCCAATTGAGGCCTCGCTGCCACCCACACCAGTAGCAACATAGGCTCTTCTGGTGGATGCCCTGTAGCCGACAAGAAGAAGAGGGTTGGAGGAGTGTGCCACAATGACAAAATCCTAATCGCCCTTGAATGGCCTACAGAGAGTGATGCGAGGGCGAATCGCAGGATGGAACTATAAATTTCTTCTCTATGCTATGGTTGATCTTGCACCATATCCTCATCTCGGTGATATCTAGTCAAGAAGGTAGAAAGGATTTTGTAGCTTCAAACAAGGTAAAAAAAATCTTGGATGAACATAGCGTGAGGATTTGTAGAGATTAATTTGAAGAGGTCATTGGCATACTTAGGAGGTTGGCCTTGGCCACGTAGTACATTCCAAGAGCAGAAAATAAAACTAGTTTTGTGAGAGAGAAAATTTGTGTGCACCAGGATAGGATAGGATTGCTAACTCAATGATATGAGGTCACTAGACGACCGATTGCGTAAGGATGGACGATCCAAAGGATACATGTACCTAACATAGCGAGGCAGGGGGCGTTAAATATCTGACGTTCCATTGGCATGGTTTACTGGCTGTTTCTTAGGTAATAAGTTCTTGTGTTGTCGGATGTGATGTTGGACCTAATATTTGTATGGTCCAAAGGACGATATTTGTGTGAATAAGAACGACTTAACAGGTAAGATTATGATTCCCCTAAGAAAGGAAAGATTCTGATTCACGGAAAAACATGAAGGAGTTTGCATATATATAGCAGTGTGACCCGCGTATTTGCGCAGCTATACTTGATATATATTATTCGTTGTTGCATTCATCTAGGATAATATGAACAACATTTACATCTCGGGACAATAAAATTAGATTTTGGCGCAAATTCAATTCCTTTTTGTATGAAGTTGTTGGCAAGTACAATGGTGTGTGATGGTGAAGGACGAAAAGGGTCATGGTATGTGTCCCATAATGCAAAAAAAATATTATCTCTCATACTATTTTTCAGCTTTCGCTATTCCAGTCCTTCTCATCCCTTGATTCTATCCACAAAGATTTTTTGGAATTTTAGAGAAAATGTAAATATTTATTTCTTATACTTGATTTTTTTATTTGCCCATATTTCTATGAATACCATATCATACCTGATCCATATGCTCGATGTCTTCTCGTAATACTCCAATTCTATCTCGCTTTCCAATGTAAATCAATGTAACTATCATTGAGTGTTGCCGAGATTTGTGAAATGTTCTCTCACTCACCCTCGTGATAACTTGTTATTCTCTGTGGTGCGAATGTCATTGTTTTCTCTGGCAGTAGTTTGTCTAGAGAATGTTATCCTATTTAATTTTTCTGCATTAGTCAATAATATGCAACAAAAATTACAGGAGAAATATTGTAGCCAGAATGTGCAGCTTGATAAAACACAATCAGAATTATTAAAAAATCAATATATCAAATTATATATATATGAATGAATCATTTTATTTATCCACATCATAAAAGATTTATCTAGGATGTATTTTACAAAAGATTAAAAAACTCGTATTCTCGACCGACATGATAAAACTGCATATATAATTATTATCACAAACTGACAAATTTCATGGATTTTGGTGTTTATGATTGGTTGGCGATCTTTGCATCTGTCCCTCTGACATTTTTGTTGATTTTTGTGGCTGTTTCACTATGTAGTTTGCGAATGTTTTTTCTATAGCATTTTTTCCTTGGGTAATGTTGCCTTCCTATTACTGCTGGCCTTGCGGAGTTTCTATAGACCTCATGCAAAATTATGTACTCCCTCAGTTTCTTTTTACTCTGAATATGAGCTTGTCTCAAGTCAAACTCTTCAATGTTTGACTAACTTTTATACGAAAAAATAAATACAAAATTGACATCATTAGATCCATTGTGGAATAAATTTGTCATATTATATTTATTTGGTATTGTAGATCTTGATATTTTTCCTATAAATATATTCAAGCTTTACAAAATTTGGCTTCGGATAAATATAATAAATGGAGTAAAAACAACCGAGGGAGAACATATATGCCTAAGCAAAAGTATTTCCCTTTTTTACCGGTAGGCCTTTCCTTGTCTATATGTGCCACATAGATGCAAACCCAAATGGCTAATTTCTCGATGCCTATGTATGCGATCCTTTTTGTGTGTGACCGTTGCTCACTGATTAAAGTCATGAATACTTTTGTTTATCTTTTAATCTCAACCTTTATATTAGAATCAAGAGATCGTGTATTTTTAAGATACGTCGATTTTGATTATATCTTATTAAGAATTAGTGACATATATTCCTGTTGATATTTAGATTTATGCATCAGTTCTTGTGTTTTTATTTATAAACATTTAACGGTGCGTAGTTTGTAATCATTGCATGCTGACACCTCAGTCTATCTTTTTTTTTTAAGGCCTGTACTTTTATTTGTATTTCAAATATCTCCATTTATTTGTATGTTCACAGACTTTTTTGTTTCTCATACTCATGATCCTAATCTATCGGCCAAAATATTTTTGCCTAATAGACGAGACATGTCTATTGAAGTATATAGTACTTCTAGTTGACTTTCATACGTGCAAGTATCGCTGGCCTGTATAATTTTTTAGGCGTGCTGCACTTTAGCTTTCTTGGACGTTTGGGCGTCTTGGTTCATGGCCCGATGCCAAGATGAGTGTGTTTTATTGGCTGCCATGCTACAGGCGAGAGTCCCTTATTTTAGTAATAGTATACACAGTAATTAATAGATAGATGTATCCAGCACAGATCGACCTTTGTATTTCATTCATATCGGTGCAATACAGATTACAACCCATTAATGCATGATAAGGAAAGGAAATGACCAAATAAAAATGTTGACGAAATATTTAATTTCGTCCAGATCCAGGGTAGATGCAGAGCATGTACCAAAGATTGACGCGACGACTTCATTTCATCAAATCAAAAAAAAAAGATTAACGCGAAGACTTAAGTAGAAGATGCATATGTAAACTAGGCATACGAAACTAGTGTCCATATGCACTGGACTCGGGCTCTCAGTACGGGAAGCCGGCGTTGGGTTGATGGAGCCCCTGCTGCACCGTCTCCATCCCGGCAGTGAACTCCGGACGCGGCAGCATCACATCAAGCCATTGATCTATCTCCTTGTCTAGCCCTGCGTCGAACCCCGGCGGCTTAGGCATCGTCATCTGCATCTGCTCCGTATCCATCCCGGCAGCCAACCCCGGCGGCGGAGGCATCTCCTGCACATCCATCCCGGCGGCGACCACCTGAGACGGAGGCAGCGGCGCCATCACCATCTGCTGCATATCCATCCCGGCCTCGAAACCCTGCTCCTGTGGCGGAGGCACCAGAAACTGGAACTCCATCCCGTCGTTGGCGGTGCCGCTGCTGCTACCGAACTCCAAGGAGATCTGGGGCGGCGGCGGCGGCGGGGCCACCTCCGCCATGCGGCTCATGTGGGCGTGCATCGCCTCGAGGAGAACCTGGTTGGCGCGATCGGAGACGGCGTCCTTCATCTGCATCAGCGCGGCGAAGAAGGCCGCCATGTCCTCGTCTCCCATGTCGCGCGCCTTGGGGTCGAACCAAGCCGCTATCTGGTCCCCCGCAGAGCGCTCTTTCGCCATGGCCTTGTCCGTGCGCTTGGTCCGCTTCTTCAACTCGACCAGCTCCGTGCGCAGCTCGTCGAACTCCTGCTGCAGCTTCTCGAGCTTCTCGTCTTCGCCGGCAGCGCCCTCCCCGGCCAGCAAGCGGTGGTCGGCAGCGCCCTCCTCCCTCGCGCCAGCCCCCGCAGCCTCCCCCGCCAAGAAGCGTTTCACGACGGAGTCGACGGAGGGGTCGCCGAAGGAGAAGGCCCTGCCGCGGGGAGAGAAGGCGAGGGCGGCCACCTGGGCGCCGGTGAGGACCGCCAGATCCGTGGCCTTGCTGAAGAACCCCTGGCGGCGCTTGGAGTAGCAGACGAACCGGGCATCCTCCTGCTCGATCCGGCGGATGACGATCTTCTTCCGGCCGCTGCCACCTCTCCGGTTGGGCGCCGCCATTGCTCGCTTGCTCGGTGGCTAGCCTCAGAGAAAGGGAGGAAGAGGAGTGGCTGTGGGTGTGGCTTTGGTGTGGCTACGTCTCGGGGTCGGGGGGGTTTATATAGCAAGCGTCCGAAGAGGAATCCCTTCTTCCCTGGGCTACGTACATTAAAACTTCGTGATTGGCAATGAGATACGATTGGGTATACATTAAACTCACGCGTCAAAGGATAACTACGTACACCCTATTATTTACTTCCTCTGTTCCAAAATAGATGACCCAACTTTATACTAACCTTAGTACAAAGTTGAGTCATCTATTTTGGAACGGAGAGAGTATTTAGAAACTATTCCTTCGCACCCCCAAAAGAAAGCGTTCCTTTTTTTTCTTTTGTATGCGCTTAGCTGAATCAGTTGCACCGGGTGGTTTCCGCAGGAGGGCACGAAGCTTGGATACAGCTCTCAACCGGACGTAACGACGCGGGTCAAGGGAGGGAGGGAACCTGAGTCACTCGCATCTCCTGGCTCCTGCTCCTCTGGGAAAAAAAACAGAAAACAGGCAAGTTGACTCGGACCCTCTATGGGCGACGAGTGCATGCCGGCACCCTTGACGGCGTCTTCCTTGACCATGAGCTCCAACATCCGGCCCCGCCCCACGCTCATCACGACCTCGATCGAGGCACATGGAGGTCGGGTCGGTCCTGCACGGCGCGCGCCATGACCATCCAGCGACCTTGCACGACAACAAATCACAGTAAACCATGCGACATACGGCGTCCTCCAAGCCCGACAGTTCGGTCCACCAACAAATCGGTTCGGTTCGGTTCGGTTCGGTTCGGTTATAACCCAAGTCACATGATGCTTTTGGGGGAGGAAGAAATCGAGAGTCACAAGCTTGGGCAAGTAAAGTAAATACGAGCTGAAGACCAAATCAACCGTAAGATGCGTACCGCACAATGCTTCTGGCCGGAGGAATTAATGGTAAGAGGAAATGACAGACGCGTATTTGCACATGTATTGTATTACGGATTTTGAATTTGCTAACCACATGCCCCATGCGGTTTTTGCATGTATAGTTTTTATTTGCATATACATATGTCATATGGATGTACCTCCTCTGACGTGACTTGTTTGTAGCAAATATAGTCATATGTAATTTTTGAATCTTTTAAATCTCAGCCATTAAAAATTCTGATAAACGGTGTCAAAATTGTAGATTATGTGAGTGCATGTGATGGCTCGTTTGTCCCTTATTTTAGTAATAGTATACAGAGTAATTAATAGATAGATGTATCCAGCACAGATCGACCTTTGTATTTCATTCATATCGGTGCAATACAGATTACAACCCATTAATGCATGATAAGGAAAGGAAATGGCCAAATAAAAATGTTGATGAAATATTTAATTTCGTCCAGATCCAGGGTAGATGCACAGCATGTACCAAAGATTGACGCGACGACTTCATTTCAAACAAAAAAAAAATTAACGCGAAGACTTAAGTAGAAGATGCATATGTAATCTAGGCATACGGAAGCCGGCGTTCAGTTGATGGAGCCCCTGCTGCACCGTCTCCATCCCGGCAGTGAACTCCGGACGCGGCAGCATCAAGCCATTGATCTATCTCCTTGTCTAGCCCTGTGTCGAACCCCGGCGGCTTAGGCATCGTCATCTGCATCTGCTCCAGATCCATCCCGGCGGCCAACCCCGGCGGCGGAGGCATCTCCTGCACATTCATCCCGGCGGCGACCACGTGAGACGGAGGGGGCGGCGGCATCACCATCTGCTGCATATCCATCCCAGCCTCGAACCCCTGCTCCTGTGGCGGAGGCACCACAAACTGGAACACCATCCCGTCGTTGGCGGTGCCGCTGCTGCTACCGTACTCAAAGGTGCTGCCACCGAAGATCCGGGGCGGCGGCGATGGGGGGGCCACCTCCGCCATGCGGCTCATGTGGGCGTGCATCGCCTCGAGGAGAACCTGGTTGGCGCGATCGAAGACGGCGTCCTTCATCTGCATCAGCGCGGCGAAGAAGGCCGCCATGTCCTCGTCTCCCATGTCGCGCGCCTTGGGGTCGAACCAAGCCGCTATCTGGTCCCCCGCAGAGCGCTCTTTCGCCATGGCCTTGTCCGTGCGCTTGGTCCGCTTCTTCAACTCGACCAGCTCCGTGCACAGCTCGTCGAACTCCTGCTGCAGCTTCTCGAGCTTCTCGTCTTCGCCGGCAGCGCCCTCCCCGGCCAGCAAGCGGTGGTCGGCAGCGCCCTCCTCCCTCGCGCCAGCCCCCGCAGCCTCCCCTGCCAGGAAGCGTTCCACGACGGAGTCGACGGAGGGGTGGCCGAAGGAGAAGGCCCTGCCGTGGGGAGAGAAGGCGAGGGCCGCGGTAAGAAATTAGATGAAATGTAATAACTATTTTATTTTTAGTGTTGGCATTACTGCATTGTGTCATTTTGCTTAGTTTACACAGATCGTCCCATGCAATGTGAGGTTGAAATTCAACAAGCTGACAGGAGACACTGTGACATTTGAGGCTCCTGGGGGGCCGTACACTATGGAGGTCGAGAAAGGACGCAATATGTCGCAGATTGGAGGAGATGGATGGGCCCGTTTTGTCGCTCGCATGCATCTTACTGGTGGTGAGTTGATCAGCTTCAACTTCCGAGCAGAAAGACCCAAGCTAGCTGTCATTTATCTCAACCTGGTGGAAGATGATGAAGATGACGAAGATGATGAATATGATGAAGATAATGAGGACCCACTCGATGAAGATGATGAGGACCCACTTCATGAAGCCATCGTAGCTCAAAAAACAAGGCTGAGTGAGGAGGAGGTGTCCAACCTGTGGGACATAATTCCGCCACGTGCTGACTTTGTCGGGGTGCCATTCGTGACCCGCTTGACAAATACCATGGTTGATCGACATGATATGGTATGTTTTACTTACAAATGCAAATTAATAGTGTGAATTACTTAGTGTACAGTCCAATGATATGGTATATGTTGTGTGGAATCTAGTCGATGATATATATGTTTTAGTGTAGAGTTCGATCACATGCTTATTAATTGATATGTTTTTCTTATTCAGAAATTGGCAAAGAGCATATCTGTGAGTTATGGTATCGAGCCTGATGAAGAAGGCTCAGCTGGACTACGCCTTACTGCAAGGGGCTCCGTCACAACCTGTACTTACCGTGTGGACACGGACGGTCGCACACACTTCAGCTCGGTTGGGTGGAAGAAATTCCTCGATGGCAAGAATCTTCGTGTTGGACAGGCCATCCTAATTACTATCAGGAACACCAACCGCCCAGGCTTGAGGATGATGATTGTCTTTGATATCATCTAGAACTACATATGTGTGTGTGGCTATATCATCTAGAACTACATATGTGTGTGTGGCTATATCATCTAGAACTACATATGATGATCGTCGTCGATATCATCTAGAACTACATATGATGATGGCCGTTGATATGACCATGTACTGCTTGAGGATGCATGTTGGCTATGCATGAAATTGTTATCCTAGTACTCCCTTCGTTCCAAATTACTCGTCGTGGTTTGAACTAAAACCACGACGAGTAATTTGAAACGAAGGGAGTACTACCGTACCTAGTAATGGTTTATGAATTTGATGAAAGATAGTACCTGGTTTCTAGCATCTGAAAGGAGAACTGAAAGGGAAAATGATGAAAGATATAGCAGTAGCATGGGATGAAGAAATCGCTACAGCTAGTTAATAGTAGCGCATTCCTAAAAAGCGCTGCTGATATCGTTCAACAGTAGTAGCGCTGGTTGGGGCCGCGCTACTACTATGAGTTAGCTGTAGCGCCTTATTAGTAGCGCGGCCACCCGCGCTGCTGCTAGCCTGAAAACACGCGCTGCTGCTAGCCTTTTCCCTAGTAGTGATGGATGAAACTGTGTAATATTGATGAAACTATGTATATGTACGGATGAAACTTGCTACTATTGGTAACATGTGTTGGATACATATGTGTTCACGACTATTGGTAATATGTGTTGAATATGCTATATTCGTCATATAAATATATTTGTGTTTGATTTCTATGAAAATGAATTGATATAAGAAAAAACAAAATTAAATGGGGCAATATAGTCACTTTGCCATCTGCTGGCAGATGGCAAAGAGCTTTGCCATCAGCTGGCAGATGGCAAAGAGGCCACGTGTCATCTACATGTAACATTTGGGCTGGCCTATTTGGGCTCTTTGCCATCTGACAGCAGATGGAAAATCTCTTTGCCATCTGCTGGCAGACGGCAAAGCATTCAGCCTTTGTCATCTGCTAGCAGATGGCAAAGAGCCTGCAGCCTTTGCCATCTACTGGCAGATGGCAAAGTATGCCGTTAGCCTTCTAACGGAGCTAACCCCGTTAAGAGGCTTTGCCATCTGCCAGCAGATGGCAAAGCCATAGGCTCTTTGCCATCAGCCAGCAGATGGCAAAGAAGCCTTTACCGGCAGGGTTTCAGACGAACTGTTTGCCATCTGCTGGCAGATGACAAAGCCTTTGCCATCCGCCGACCATGCCTTTGCCATCTGCCATGGCAGATGGCAAAGTGCCAGATTCCAGTAGTGTCTAGGGAGAGGTTTAGTCAACGGATCTGCTATATTCAGGTCCGTATGTACTTTACAAATATCTACGTCTCCATCTTGAACATTTTCACGGATGGAGTTGAAGTGATGCTTGATGTGCCTGGTCTTCTTGTGAAACCTGGGCTCCTTGGCAAGTGCAATAGCTCCAGTGTTGTCACAGAAGAGTGTGATCGGCCCCGACGCATTGGGTATGACTCCTAGGTCGGTGATGAACTCCTTCACCCAGATTGCTTCATGCGCTGCCTCCAAGACTGCCATGTACTCCGCTTCACATGTAGATCCCGCCATGACGCTTTGCTTGCAACTACACCAGCTTACTGCCCCACCATTCAAAATATACACGTATCCGGTTTGTGACTTAGAGTCATCCAGATCTGTGTCGAAGCTAGCATCGACGTAACCCTTTACGACGAGCTCTTCATCACCTCCATATACGAGAAACATGTCCTTAGTCCTTTTCAGGTACTTCAGGATATTCTTGACCAATGTCCAGTGTTCCATGCCGGGATTACTTTGGTACCTTCCTGCCAAACTTACGGCAAGGTTTACATCAGGTCTGGTACAGGTCATGGCATACATGATAGACCATATGGCTGAGGCATAGGGGACGACATTCATCTTTTCTCTATCTTCTGCCGTGGTCGGGCATTGAGCCGAGCTCAATTTCACACCTTGCAACACAAGCAAGAACCCCTTCTTGGACTGATCCATATTGAACTACTTCAATATCTTATCATGGTATGTGCTTTGTGAAAGACCTATGAGGCGTCTCGATCTATCTCTATAGATCTTGATGCCTAATATGTAAGCAGCTTCTCGAAGGTCCTTCATTGAAAAACACTTATTCAAGTAGGCCTTAATACTGTCCAAAAGTTCTATATCATTTCCCATCAAAAGTATGTCATCCACATATAATATGAGAAATGCTACAGAGCTCCCACTCACTTTCTTGTAAACGTAGGCTTCTCCATAAATCTTCATAAACCCAAACGCTTTGATCATTTCATTAAAGCGAATGTTCCAACTCCGAAATGCTTGCACCAGCCCATAGATGGAGCGCTGGAGGTTCTAATTTACTACTTTTTACTCAAAGATCTGTTGTCGACTGATCTCAGAATCTTATGGCTGAGATTAACATAATTGTAGAAAGCAACATCAACTTAAATTTTATAGTCTGCATTGGAAACCACCAAACAGTTTCCAGAAAGATGTTTTTTGAAGACCAGAGGGCAGAGTGAGTATATGACTTACATTTGTTTAGGAAATAGGAATAATGCAGGTAAACCTATACAAAGAGCACACATATATGCATCCGTACCAGGTAATCTCTAGCTACTCATGACTTCAAACCAGAGGCAGATAATACAAGATAGAATTCCCATATACGAATGAACTTCTCATCAAAGCCCAATTTCAAAACTTGACTGCAAGAAAAGGAAGTGATAAGAAATTAGAAATTAATACTACCTGAGCAACCAAGTGGAACATATATGTATATAATCGTCACAGCAGTATTCTTCATGTAGTGAGTTTCAAGTGATACTTACTCTTTGTTGGCCATGAGTTAAACATGACAAGTGATACTTAATCTTACCACCACCTGCCCCTGCTTCGCGTTGTTGCTTGTCCGTCGTGGCCGTGCAGCCGCTGCCGCTGTGTGCTACACATGTGTTGCTGTCCGCCGATGTGCCGCTGCTCCCCGTCGCCGTCGCCTCCCCGGCTGACCCCACAAGCCATAACCATTCATATCCTATGCACCTTGTTATCTCAGTGTTGTAGCTAAAGTGCAATTCACACACATGAAACATCATGCAGTTTATTCACAAATTTTACTTCAGAAAATATTTTAAAATAAAATGGTGCCTCAGCTTATGCAAAAAGTGAAATATCTGGAAATATAACTTCATAGACTCTAGTGTTATAAAAATTACATCCCACTAACTTTTCGAAAACACATATCTGCACTGGAAAAAATCAGATCCTTCCTTCTAGGAAGGTGATCTTCGTGCCCTTTTTCCACCCTGGCTTCACATCAATAGTCGGGATCTCCTCGTCTTTTTACACATAGTCGCCATGAGGAAGTAGTGTTTAGTGTTTATTTTAGCATCTAAAATCAGTTTGTTGTTCTATCAAAGACAAGTAAGCTTGCAAGTGCAATGCATGTCTTGTTAAAAAACAAAATTTTGAATACGCAAAGCACGTCTGAACTACAAACATACTTTTATTAAGCAAACAAATTTATACGCATGCTTATGCCAGATTAAATTTTGGCAACCTGACTTGTCCATATATTATGTACACTAAACTGATGGTAAATTCATCTAACTGTAGGCAAATCACAAGAAAGTTGGCATGTTAATCCAGGCCTGGTGTGTTACCTCAAATGAAATAGCTGATCTCTTGCCCACTGTAGTGGTTTGGCGAAACTTCCCGGCTCCTTAAGAAGAAAGTTAGATAGCTTCCTCTTGATTTAAGATTCAGCAATAGACTTCCAGCAGAAAAACATTGTCCAATCTAGTATATAGAACAAACTACTTCTTTCTGAATTGGACTTCCACTTGTTGCTTCATTAGTGCTTTAGTTTTTCGAGCTGCCTTTCCTCCAATCCCAGATAGCAGTAGAGACGCTGATGCCTAAACAAGCTGCATAAGAAAATAATCTTTATCGAATTTGAAGGAACATAATAATATGAATTTGTTCTAGTCGATCTAAGAAAACAATACAGGAACAAAAAGTTCATGAATACCAGCTGGAGTTGCAAGAACTGAAGTGACCTGACTCTAAAAAAAGATCTGATGTATTGCCAAATGGAACATGCCAAGAACAGGACATGAAGCAGAAAAAAAGATGGCCTGAAACAAATCACGCACCTGGACTGGACAATGATGCATCGTCCTACGCGCATGCAATTAGCACTTACAAGCAATCACATGATTCTCATTCTTGGACTGAACACTGCCAGATTCCGCAAACAGATTGCAAGTATCAGCTTCCATGCACCGCTTGCATACATGCCCTGAAGAATATAAGTAGATGAAATCAAGTGCCATTTATTTGATCAGTCTCTATCATGTCCATGCTATACTGACAAAAAATGCCATGACTGAATCTCCGTGCATAGTATTGTGCAACAGAATTATCTTAGTCCATCATCATGACTTCTATACATCTATACTAATATAATCTCTATATGCTTTCTGCTCTAGGTAACAGTACGTGCATCCGTGAACAGTAGAAAATGGGAGGTGTGAAGTCCATTGCGGCCTGACGGCGGTCCTTCTCACTGGGAATCACACCCTCAACATTGGGCTCATGTGGGATACATTGGCGAAGCAAAGACGGTTCTCAGGGAGAGGCCATCGGATGCCATCCTCGTTGGTGGTACCGTACGGTGACGGTACGAACCACCGACACCCGGACGCGAGCAAGACACTGCCCACGTCGAGATCGGTGACATCAAGGCCAAGATCCTGCACCTCTCCTCTCGCCTCCACCACCACCCCGCACCTCCAGAGGTACGACAACCTGTAGCGCGATGACGCCGGAACACGTCCACGGGCGATGGGGCTCAGCTAGGCTGCGGAGGGCGCCGATGGGGGGTGGTGACGGTAGAAAGAGGGGCGGCGCGAGGAGGAGGGGAAGGATGGAGCGGCGGCGCATGGAGGAAGAGAAGGGGTGATGGTTGCTCATGATATATCCATCCTTCTCGATCTGAAGCTGCAGGAGGAATGGCGCGGGGGCGCGAGGTTGTGCGGGAGTAACGACGCGGGGCGTGAGATCGTGCGGGCGGGGCCAGAGGTCGTGGGAACGTTCTGTTTTAGCGATCGATGGACTGTACGTAAGTGGCTTAATTGTGGCTTGTTGGGTTAAACACGGAAGGATTATGAGCCATCAGATCATGTAGATGGACGGATATAATTGTCTGGATCTGCCCATCTCTTTCTTTTATAGAGGTAGTAGATGCTGTGAGTGCGTGCGTCCAAGGAACTCTTTTTTTTTCCTCCTCAAAAAATTCCGTGGATCATACATATATCACGCGCGTTTGACTTGCTTTTTGTTTTTGTTTTTCTTCCGCAAGCTTGCGGAGCAGACTCGGACCCTCTATGGGCGACGAGTGCATGTCGGCGCCCTTGACGGCGTCTTCCTTGACCATGAGCTCCAACATCCGGCCCCGCCCCACGCTCATCACGGCCTCGATCGAGGCACATGGAGGTCGGGTCGGTCCTGCACGGCGCGCGCCATGGCCATCCAGTGACCTTGCACGACAACAAATCACAGTAAACCATGCGACACATGGCGTCCTTCAAGCCCGACAGTTCGGTCCACCGACAAATCGGTTCGGTTCGGTTATAACCCAAGTCACCTAATACTTTTGGGGGAGGAAGAAATCGAGAGTCAAAAGCTTAGGCAAGTAAAGTAAACACGAGCTGATGACCAAATCAACCGCAAGATGGGTACCACACAATGCTTCTGGCCGGAGGAATTAATGGTAAGAGGAAATGACAGACGCGTCGTCGTCCTCGGAGCTCCTGTCCCGCGAAAGAGCAGCGGTGCTCGTGAGCACACCACGCAAAAGAGCCTTGGACGTCGTCGTCCACGGCTGCACCAGAGCCATGGGTGCCGCCGGCCGCCAACGATCAGTTTGCGTGAGTTGAGAAAAAAGGAGGCGGCGGTGCTAGCTGTGCAATTGAGCGAGAATTGTTGTTCGAGTTCCAAAGGTAGACTAACTCCGATCAGTCCATCTCTTCCTATCACATGTGAGTATCCACAAAAGCTGTGTGGGCAAAACACCGCCCCTTATCCAAGAGCCAAAACTTCAGCAATGAATGGGTCTAAGACTCCTCAAGCCCCGAGGAACGCCATATGAGACCGGGCTACACCTCCCGCTCCTACTTTCATGGAAACAAACGTTTCTGTATGAGTTGGACGTACGAGCCAAGTTTTGAGATGGTGCGTCCAATGAACCTTTTTTCCTTTTCACAAAAAAAAAACTCATGGATCGTCGATCGCGTTTTGACTTGGATCTAAAACAAATCCTCTGTGAGTTGATTTGAATATCTTCTCCTTTTTTTTTTCTTGGTGAACGAGACTTGAATTTGTTTCTTTTTTCCACCCAAGGAGGATACAGTGGTCTCACCATTGTCCCACCGGCGTCTTCGTCTAGACAAATCTAATTCAGATTGCTCTACTGGGTCAAAAAACGAGGGAACGGCACATTGTATGTATCCTTCGCCCTTATCTTACGTTCAGAGAGCGGGGGGACAACATTTCATGCACCCATTTAATTGCCTGCATCGGATCATACCCACCAAATAAACTGCATAATTAATTAATGGTGATGATCTTGCATCTATCACCATCCGAAAACATCTTATCCAGCAAGATATCTCTAGACCAAGTAGTATATGGATCTAGCCTCGGTAAATGAAGATCAAACCGATCCTTAACATCAGTCCAGAACTTGTTTGCGTGAATGCAGCGGATGAGCGCCATTAGTCTTTGTGCGTGTGTGCACGTGTAGACGTATTAATTATTAAATTAATTCTACTTGGTACATACTGGTCAATCAATAAGGGCCGTCGGATCGGCCCAAGGGAGGCGGGATCGGAGAGCAATCCGTGGGATGGGGTGATTGACCAATCGCAAGCAAGCAAGCAGCAAAACTATCAATTCTTTTCTTTTCATTCACTCACAAGGAAAGAAAAGAAAAGAAAAGAAAAGAAAAGAAAAGAATCCCCAAATGACGCAGCGCCTCGATTCATTCATTCATTCCGTTCCCTTCCCCACATCGCCGCCTCGTCTCCCACATCGCCGCCGGCCATGGCCTCCGCCCTCTCCCTCTTCCTCTCCCTCATCGCCGCCGCCCCCACCCTCTCCTCCTCCTCCTCCCCTCCCCTCTCATCACAAGAGAAGAGAAGAGAAGAGAAGAGAAGAGAAGAGGTCAGGCGGCGGCGGCGGCGGCCCAGATCCGCCACGGTAGCCCAGGGCCTCGACGGCCAGCGCGCGCCGGGACATGGCCTCCGACGACGCGGCCGTCAATCCAAGGTACTCGACGGGGATGCAGCTTCCTTGTGCTCTGCTCGTCCAGGCGGTTCCGCGCCCGACCGCCATGGAGCTTCCTCTTCCTCCACCTGCTCCGCGATTTGCACCACGCAGCCACTCTCTCGCCCGCCCACCTTCCCTCATTTGGTTTCCTTCCTTCCTTCCTTCCTTCCTTCCTTCCTCCGTGTCTGCTCGGCTAGGGTTCGTTCGCTGCTGGTGCTGCCTGCGCCTCTGGTCTGGTGGATTAATTAAATCTCACGCCTTGTGCCTTGTTGGTTGGTGGAGATCGGTTCCTTCCTCATTTTGATTTTGATTTTGATTTGTTGGACACACTAGAAACTGGATCAACAAGATTGGCCGTGTGTAATGAGGATTGGGGGGGATGTACACTAGTACGAGTAGGTTTCATATCTTCAAATGCAATGAGTAGAGATTCATCAAATTCCTCCTCCTCACTTGTTATGTCCAATTTGCTTGCTGCACTATATTGGACGTGTGAAAACTGAAACTTTGATCTAATATGATTTTCGCTGTGCATTTCCCCTAAATCTGTCTAGACCAGCAAATCGATCGATCCAAGTGAGAAATTAACAAAGTATCGGTTGAACTACACCGAGCTCCACCAGCCCTGCTTGTTTATTCTACCCAACCACTTGCTGTTTATTCTACGTTGCGGCTCTAGTTCATCAATTGCATGCCTACAGCTAGTCAGTTATATCATACAATTTTATATTGCCGCGCCAGCGCTTTTCATACATTTCTTTATGGCTTATTGTCGTAAGCACCAGAATCAAATAAAACATATTTATTGCGGTGATGGCTGCAAGATAGTATTTGCCATGTATTTGCCCCTCTGCTAGTTTTTAATTTATTGCAAGATAGCGATTTTGTTCTGTTAGCATTTCTCCGAGGATTAATAAAACAAGGATGTGCTATGCCTTTCATGATGGAATCCTAAGATTTTAGCGGTCTAACTCGCTCTAGTGAAATTATTTCCATTTTCTAACTATTGCCCACTGCCATTGCATATACGTCTATCTTATTATCAGTGTAAGAAGATCATTTTGTACTTACTTAGCTTAAACTGTAATTATGAAAAAGTTCCCTTTTTTAGACAAGAATGTTCGCCGAATATTGACTAGCTGCATGGCAGGTGGACCGTGGCTGCTCCGAACGGTTGACTTTACCACTTGAACTTACTTGGAGTTCACCTTTTGCAAAGTGGCATCCTCAAGAAGCCGCGTGATATTCGGCATCGGCTACAACTGCGATGAGTAAGTCCTCTGTCCCCTCTCTACCCTGCTGGCCGTCGACACGAAGGTGTTGCTTCTGGTGATTTGCTTTTAGTGGTGATCCTATTTAAGCCCTGGTTGTGGTTTTCGCGTCCTGTTTATGCCCATGCTATGGTTAATCATAGGGTTCCTGGTTAGCACTGCCGTTGAATTTATTTGATTTCTCACAGCCTATAATCATGGTTTCAGTTTACCACTCTAAACTGGTTGTGCTTCTTATGAAGTTTACTTGGCCTAGGTTTGGTTATAGGGTCCTGGTTATGTCTGCCTTAAGTTCATATATGTGGTCTGGTGGTTATGCATTATTTGCTTGCTGTTAATATTTTTGATAGGGGTTTTCTTAGTTTTGGAGTTAAAACATGCTACTATCTACTCTATGATACTTGAGGCATCATTCTTTTTGATTGACGTTGTTATTTTATTCATATGGTCTTGAGCGTTGGTAACGCTGTCTTTTATAGCAGGTTATTTGTTTCCCAGACAACGTGAGCAAAAACGTACCAAAAATAGAGATGAAACTATATGGTGTTCATTATTAGGGGAAAGTTTCATTGCATTTAGTACAACACTGCTGTTGGTTTCTGAGTCAGGAAGCTAGCTAGTTACTTTGTCTAGTATCTCCTGGTCTGATTTGTTTAGGCTCACAATGAGCTCCACCAGCCCTGTTCGTAGTCAGTCGCGTGTGCCACCTTCAACCCAAGATCCAACCCCTCCAGCTTTAACCCATCATCCGCTGCCACTACTGCTAAAGGCTGGATGTCTAGTGCATGTTTAGTTGAGGTAGACATATTCTACCCTACCACTTGTTGTTTATTGTACATGGCGGCTGTAATTCATCAACGGATCCCTGCAGCAAGTTTGTTATATCAAACAAATTTTATATTGCCGTGCCAGTGATTTTCATATTTTTTTGATGGCTTATTGTTGTAAGCACCAGAATCTAAGACATATGTAATGCAGTGATGGCTGCATGACCGATTGTTTCTCGGTTCTTCACCATGTTTTTGCCCCTTTGCCATTTTTTTATTGTAAGAGATCTCTGGTCCTGTTCGCATTCGCTTAGGATTAATAAAACAATGATGTACTATGTTATTCATGACGGGATCCTGAGATTTTAGCGGCCTAACTCACTGTAGTAGAATTATTTCAATTTTCCAACCATTGCCCAGCACATGTCTTATTATCAACATAAGAAATCATTTTGTATTTACTGAGTTTAAACTGTCATTATGAAAAAGTTCCCTTTTTTTAGATAAGACTGTTCACCGAATATTGACTAACTGCATGGCAGGTGGACCGCGATCGCTCCGAACGTTGAATTCACCACTTGGAACTTACTTGGAGTTCACCTTTTGCAAAGTGGGATCCTCAAGAAGGCGTGTGATCTTGGCACTGGCTAATACTCTGATGGATAAGTCCTCTGTCCCCTCTCTATCGTGCTGGCCATCAAGCCGAAGGTGTTGCTTGTGGTCATTTGGTTTTAGTGGTGATTCTGTTCAAGCCCTGCAGCTAAGTTATATCGTACAATTTATATTGTTGCGCTAGTGTTTTTCATATATTTGTTGATGGCTTATTGTTGTAAGCACCTGAATCTAATAAGACATATGTAATGTGGTGATCGCTGCATGACCATTTGTTACTTGGTTCTTCGCCATGTATTTGCCCCTCTGCCATTTTTTTAAATGATAGCTCATGTCCTGTTTGCATTCGCCGAGGCGAGGATTAATAAAACAATGATGTACTATGCCTTTCATGATGGAATCCTGAGATTTTAGCGGTCACTGCCACTGCATCTGTCTGCCTTATTATTAGTATAATAAATTGTTTTGTATTTACTGAGTTGAAACTGTAATTATGGAAAAGTTCCTTTTTTTAAGGTGAGATTATTCAGCGAATATTGACTAGCTCCATGGCAGGTGGACCATGGTGGCTCCAAATGGTTGAATTCGCCAATTGAACTTACTTGGAGTTTACCTCAAGAAGGTGTGTGATATTCGGAATCGGCTACATCTGCGAATAGTAAGTCCCCTGTCCCCTCTCTACCGTGCTGGCCATCGAGCCGAAGGTGTTTCTTTTGGTGATTTGCCTCTTGGTGGTGAAGCTGTTCAAGCCCTGGTTGTGGTTTTGGCATCCTGTATATGCCATGCCTTGGTTGATTACAGGCTTCCTGGTTAGCAGTGACGTTGATTTCATTTGATTTCTCGCTGCCTATAATCATGGTTTCAGTTTATCACTATAAACTAATAAACTGGTTGCGGTTGCTATGAAGTTTACATGGCCTAGGTTTGGTTATAGGGTTCCTGGTTATGTCTAACTTAAGTTCATGTCCGCGGTCTGGTGGTTATGCATGATTTGCTCGCTGTTAATATTTTGATAGGGGTATTCTTTGTTTTGGAGTTAAATCATGCCACTGTCTACTCCATGGCACTTGAGGCATCATTCTTTTTGCTTGATGTTGTGATTATATTCATATGGTCTTGAGCGTTGGTAACACAGTCGTTGATAGCCGGTTATTTGTTTCCCAGACAACCTGAGGAAAACCGTATCAAAAACAGAGATGAAAATATATGGTGTTCATTTTTAGGGGGAATTTCATTGCATTTAGTACAAAGCTGATGTTAGTTTCTGAGTCAGGAAGCTAGATAGTTATTATGTCTAGTATATCCTGGTCTAATTTGTTTAGGCTCACAATGAGCTCCACCATCGCTGCTCATAGTCAGTCGTGTGTGCCACCTTAAACCCAAGACCACTTGTCCAGCTTTAACCCATCTTCCGCTGCCACTACTGCTAGGTGCTAGCTGAAGGCTGGATGTCTAGTGTATGTTTAGTTGAGGTAGAAATATCGTACAATTTTATATTGACGCGCCAGTGCTTTTCATATATTTGTTGATGGCTTATTGTTGTATAAGCACCAGAATCTAATAAGACATGTAATGCGGTGATGGCTGCATGACGATTTGTTACTTGGTTCTTTGCCATGTATTTGCCCCTCTGCCATTTTTTTATGGCAAGATAGCTCTTGTCCTGTTAGCATTCCCCAAGGATTAATAAAACAATGATGCACTATGCCTTTCATGATGGAATCCTGAGATTTTAGTGGTCTAATTCGCTCTAGTAGAATTTTCTAACCATTTCCCACTGCCACTCCATATATCTGCTTTATTATTAGTAGAAGAAACCGTTTTGTATTTACTGAGCTTAAACTGTAATTATGAAAAAGTTCCCTTTTTTTATAAGATTGTTCGCCGAATATTGACTAGCTACATGGCAGGTGGACCGAGCCTCCAAATGGTTGAATTTACCAGTTGAACGTACTTGGAATTCACGTTTTGCAAAGTGGCATCCTCAAGAAGGCATGTGATATTCGGCATCGGCTACAACTGCGATGAGTAAATCCTCTGTCCCCTCTCTATCGTGCTGGCCATCGGACGAAGGTGTTGCTTCTGGTGATTTGCATTTAGTGGTGATGCTGTTCATGTCCGTGGTCTAGTGGTTATGCATGATTTGCTCACTGTTAATATTTTGATAGGGGTTTTCTTAGTTTTGGAGTTAAATCATGCTACTGTCATTGATAGCAGGTTATTGAGGCATAATTCTTTTTGCTTGACGTTGTGATTTTATTCATATGTCTTGACTCTTGAGCGTTTGTAACACTGTCGTTGGTAGCAGATTATTTGTTTCCCGGACAACCAAGCTAAAATTTACCAAAAATAGAGTTGAAAGTATATGGTGTTCATTATTAGGGGGGAGTGTCATTGCAGTTAGTACATCGCTTATGTTGGTTCCTAAGTCTGGAAGCTAGCTAGTTATTATGTCTGTTATCTCTTGGTCTGGTTTGTTTAGGCTCACAATGAGCTCCACCAGCCCTGCTCGTAGTCAGTCGCGTGTGCCACCTTCAACCCAAGATCCACCAGTCCAGCTTTAACCCATCATCCGCTGCCACTACTGCTAGGTGCTAGCTGAAGGCTGGATGTCTAGTGTATGTTTAGTTGAGGTAGAAATATTCTACCCTACCACTTGTTATTTATTGTACATGACGGCTGTAGTTCATCAATGGATGCCTGCAGCTAGTCAGTTAAATCATACAATTTTATATGTTTGTGCCAGTGATTTTCATATTTTTTTGATGGCTTATTGTTGTAAGCACCAGAATCTAATAAGACATATGTAATGCGGTGATGGCTTCATGACCGTTTGTTACTCAGTTCTTTGCCATGTATTTGCCCCTCTGCCATTTTTTTTGTTGTAAGAGAGCACTTGTCCTGTGTTCGCATTCGCCTAGGATTAATAAAACAATAATGTACTATGTTATTCATGATGGGATCCTGAGATTTTAGCGGCCTAACTCGATGTAGTAGAATTATTTCAATTTCCCAACCATTGCCCAGCACATGTCTGTCTTATTATCAGTGTAAGAAATCATTTTGTATTTACTGAGTTTAAACTGTCATTATGAAAAAGTTCCCTTTCTTAGATAATATTGTTCACCGAATATTCACTAACTGCATGGCAGGTGGACCGCGGTGTCTCCAAACGGTTGAGTTCACCACTTGAACTTACTTGGAGTTCACCTTTTGAAAACTGGTATATCCTCAAAAAGGCGTGTGATTTTGGCACTGGCTACTATTCTGATGGGTAAGTCCTCTGTCCCCTCTCTATCATGCTGTCGATCCAGCCGAAGGTGTTACTTGTGGTCATTTGGTTTTAGAGGTGATTCTGTGCAAACCCAGGTTGTGGTTTTTGCATGACGTACTCATGTTAAAACCAAAGTACAAAACTGCTGCTATAAAACTATGGTTTATGGTGGATTTTATCATGAATGCAACCTCAAAACTGGAAAACTCCTACCACTTGTTGTTTATTGTATATGGTGGCTGTAGTTCATTAATTGGATGCCTACAGCTGTCTGTTATATTGCACAATTTTATATTGATGTGCCAGTGCTTTTCATATATTTGTTGATGTCTTATTGTTGTAAGCACTAGAATCTCATAAGAAAATTGTAATGCGGTGATCGCTGCACGACCATTTGTTACTTGGTTCTTCGCCATGTATTTGCCCCTCTGCCATTTTTTTATTGTAAGATAGCTCATGTCCTGTTTGCATTCGCCGAGGCAAGGATTAAAAAAGCAATGATGTACTATGCCTTTCATGATGGAATCCTGAGATTTTAGCATAGATTAAAATAGCCCGTGAAATAGCCGCGATAGCTGCGCTATAGCTGCCCGGGAGCCTCGCCACTACGCGTTATCTGTCACTGCATATATCTGCCTTATTATTAGTATAGGGAACCATTTTGTATTTATTGAGTTTAAACTGTGATTATGAAGAAGTGCCCTTTTTTGGACACGTTAGCTTAGGTTTGGTTATAGGGTTCCTGGTTATTTCTAACTTAAGACCATGTCCTTGGTCTAGTGGTTATGCATGATTTGCTTAAAAGGGCAGCCCGCTGCACGTAGCTCCCTCTTGCGCAGGGTCCGGGACAGAGTCCGACCACTTTGGGTCTATTGTACGCATTCTTTCCCTGCATTTCTGCAAGAGGCTGTTTCCAGGACTCGAACCTGTGACCTCATGGTCACAAGGCAACAACTTTACCGCTGCGCCAAGGCACCCCTTCATTTATGCATGATTTGCTTGCTTAGTTTTGGAGTTAAATCATGCTACTGTGTACTCCAAGGCACTCGAGGCATATTCTTTAACCAAGAGGCATGTGTTGTGTAGGTGTTGTGCAATTTATACTTAGGTGGCACTTGGTTGGAGGGCGAGGTTGGTTTGCTCTAGGATATTCCCAACCACGTCGTTAGGGATAGCCTATTTTTGTTGTTTGGTTTGGTTGGATAACTATGTTGTTGTTTGGTTAGAAGGATTAGATTAGAAGTGGTTAGGGATAACTATTTGTGTGTGTTTGTTTGACAGTATGAGGAGTAGATGGTTGCTGTGGTGAATCTTTTTGCTTGACGTGGTGTTTTTTTCATATGATCTTGAGCGTTGGTAATGTTGTCATGGATAGCAGGTTATTTGTTTTGCGGACAACCTGAGCAAAAACGTACCAAAAACAGAGATAAAATTATATGGTATTCGTTTTAGGGGGAAATTTCATTATTACTAGCAGGGCTATTGCCATCGCGACTTTACCCATGTTAAAACCAAAGTATGAAACTGCTGGCATAACAACTCTACTTTATGGTGGATTTCATCATGAAAGCGACCTCATAATTGGAAAGTTCATACATGAAATCTATGTCAATTAGAGCTACCAAAAAGGGCAGTCAAATGACCTCCTTTTGATTTCGGACAGATATTTACATATTTCAACATTAGTGCAGGAAACTAAAAAAACAGAGCCCAGTTACAAACTTATGAGCATGGATTTCGAGTCGCTCGACTAGTCGCGACTAGTCGACGACTAGTCTATGAGTCGCAAAAATATGTTCGACTCGGGTTAGTGTCGACTCGCGACTCTGAGTCGCGACTAGTCACAACGCAGGCTCGACTTCTTCCGAGTTGCTGCCCCAGAGCGACTCGCATGAGCCGCGACTCGAAAACCATGCTTATGAGAGGAGTTTTGGGAGCCGGCAAGCCCTGTACGGTCATGCCAATCGTGGGGATGCACCGTGTCATGACGGAGACGTAAGGCAGCAGCGGGATACGCACGTAGGTGCATGACAGAGCCACAGAGCCACTTTGTGGTGTGCACTGTGGATTCTTCTTCCTCTCCGACTCCTCCTGACTTGCCCATCCGGTGGCCCTCATTCTTCTTCCAGGACCGCATAGCTGGTAATTAAATGGTTCCCTCTTCTGCTCTCTCTCTCTTTCATGCTGTCTGCATGTCCATGGCCATCAGTCGTGGTTAACTTTGTTTTGTGTTGGCCATCGTGCCATGGTGACTTCCAAGGGTTTTATGATCTGTGATGCAACATTTTTGCTTCTTGATTTCGAGGTTTTAGTGGATTTTTTACCTCAAGACTACATAGCAGTTCATTGTGGTGCACCTGCAAAGACTTAATAGCAGCCCACATTCATTTCGTTGGAATATTGTTGCTGTGATCATCTGTCTTGTTTTCACAATATTTGTTCTTTTCTAGATTCCTTGTCTAGTATGTTCTGCTGCCTATGCGTGATCATATAGAGGATTCCTTTTTGCCTCCACGAAACATACGATTCTTTATTTTTTTCTGTTAGGAGATATACGAATGGGATGACTTCATGGTTGCGAAATGCTTAGAATCCAGAAAATGGTTGCCAATGAGATAATTTTGTCCCGAAACATTTGTTGCATACATTATTTATAACTGGATATACTCTTCTTCAATCTCAACCCGAACAGAAGTGGTAGGGTCTCTTTTGTTTGTCGGTGATGTTTAGTCAGAAAAATGGTCAATGACTTGGGTTGCAAAATATCGGTTGAAAGTAGAGCAGAAAACATATAAGTTTCGTAAGCATATTTCATTTTTCCAACTTGGATTTTGTTTATTGCAAGATAAAAACAGTCCCGTCTACTGATCATTGAGTTGCTTTGCATGTTTAAACATGTAACCAAGCCAACACGAAGCACCTCCTATGGTACAAATGAATTTGATATACACGTCAAATGCACTTTAGTTTTGCAACAATGGCATACATATACACTCATGACTTGTTTATAGGCAAAATAAGTTTCTTTCTAGGCAGTCATCTATGGTATTCTATTCTATTTTATTTTTCTGTTCAGAGTAGATAGTTTGCACCAACTCTTTGCTGTCGGCTGGACTGTGTCATATTGCCTAACTCATTGTTCCTAGTAGGGCGTCTCTGACTCATTTCAAAGCTCAGGGTATGCATGATGCCCCTGTTCTGTTTAAGATCAATGTGTTGATATTATTAGTTGTAAATCTGTATATGTGCATGTGCATAGTACATGTGCCATTGTTCTAGCTCAGTCAGAGTTTCCTGATAAAATTTTGTGTATAGCCTTGTTTTGTTTAACCCTTTCCCCTTCTTTCAGGTTATGTAAGCAACATATTTTTGTATAGCCGATCCTTCGAGGTTATGTAACCTCTAAAACCTCGACTTCCGCAACAGCGGCTGCCTCTTCCTCAGTAAGGCGAGTCCATGGTCTCTCTCTCTCGGTCCGGCTATTGGTTGCTGACTCTGGTGGTGGTCTTCCAGCCACCACAATCTTATTACTGTGGTTATTTGTCTTGTTGAATATGTCACAGTACTTGTGCTTCGCAAGATTTCATTGCTACCATGTTGTGTTGTCCATGATTATATAGAGGATTCCTTTCTGCCTCCACGAGAGATATGATTTTTTTTTCTGTTATGAGGCTTACAAATGGAATGAATTCATGGCTATGAAATGCTTAGAATCCAGAAAATGGTTGTCACTGATATAATTTCCTGTCCCGAAACATTTTATTGCATACATTATTTATAACTGGATATACTCTTCTTCAATCTCAACACGAACGCAAGTGGTAGGATGACTTGCATTTTGCTCTTTCTGATGAATTAGATATACCCTTGCATGTGAAGATTCAGAATCATAAAAGATCACATTCAAGTATTATCTAAAAGGGATTGAAAGTGGAATAAAAGAACCTGGGGTGATGAGTTTTTTTCCTTGGTCATCTAAGAATTACTTTATTTGTAATCTAGAGCAGTTAGTAATTTCGCTGGAATCAAATGCACATTCTACCATTGTATGGGTATTTGCTAAAATGTACTCCCTCGTCCCAAAATAAGTGATGTGGTTTTAGTTCAAATTTGTACTAATACCACGACACTTATACTCCCTCCGGCCCAAAATAAGTGACGTGGTTTTAGTATTGAACTAAAACCATGCCACTTCTTTTGGGACGGAGGGAGTACATGTGATGCAGGGTGCTTCAAATAGAAAAAAATTACAATTGTTAAATATTGTCGTGTACATATCATTTTGTCCACCCTTTGCTGTGTCCTGTAGCTTTCGTAGCTTTTTGGGTATGAACTACATGCAGCTAGCAGTAGTTGTGTATATATTGTTGACTTAAATTGAGGCCAAGTCTTGTGGCTGACTTCTGGCAACATAAAGACTGGTCCTAAATCCAAAATTCAGCGGTTGACTTTGAGCAATCTTTTGCAACACAATCTTGGACGAAGGTTTTTTTGGGACCAAATTAAGATTTTTGATTGCGGTATACATTCTAAACAGCTAATCTGAGCTATTTATGGCTGGGTCTATAGTCATGCTCCTGATGTTGCGATGGCTGCTCTTCCTGCCACACCACACAAAGATGTACTTTTTTTAACAGTTCTTAGGTCCATGGATTATTTAAGTGGCAATGCTCATGTTAGCTTTAGCATAGTTAGTTTGTTGTTGCTAGTGGCAATGCTATTTGTCTATTGCAATTGACAACAGGTTGGTTAAAAATTGATGTACATGTTAGGATTAATGCTAGACTATTCTCGTGGATGCCAATCTCCTAGATTATTTAGATATATGGCTTTAGTGTGGTTTATAGTCATGCTCCTGATGTTGCTAGGGTGGTTGACTGTCATGTTGTGGCTAGGCTCTTTTGCTGTTGGATGGTACATTCTTAGCTGGCTTATGCGGGATCTATGTTCTAGTGAAAAGAGTGTTGCTTGGAGTTCTAGTCTCTCCCAGATCCCTAATTATTTTGTTTGTTCGATTTAGAGCAGCAGGTGCCCTTTATGGACAACATCAACGAGGAACATGCTGGACCACACGCCCATGCTCTTGAGCTAGACGAGGACATCATCGTGTCGTACCTCAATCTCGAGGTGACGATGATGCCGACTCACCGCACAAGGTTGCTCTCTGCTCTGCCCTACCACCTAAGAGGTTTTTTTTAGTTATTGCTGCTCTGGCTCTACAATAGTTTCTAGACACTCGCACCGTGCTCCTGTTCACAGTGGACTAGTTTCTAGCTCTAGCCTAGTTGCTACTGTTAATCGACATAGTCTCCAATGTTCCAGGTTGGTTTTAATTATTTCGGTTAACAATTCACTCACTTATTGAGTGCACATTGAACCTGCTATGTTATGTACTGATGGTCATCCATTCAATCAAATATTAACTTGTGAATACAATGTGCAGTTATGCATAGAGCTGCCGGCACATCTCTTACTTTTGGTTAATAGTCCACTCACTCACTCAGTGCACTTGGAACCTGCTATGTCATGTATTGATGGTCTTTCATTCTCTTAATTATTAACTTGTAAATAAGCTGAACCACCATTTTATATCTTGTCCGTTTTGCTGCTTACTGTTAAGTTGTGTGTACATGAGCTGCTGTAGGATAGATACTACATTGTTCTGCTCCTCTGTACCATTGTTGCAGCCAGCTGCTGACCCTTTGTTTGTTGAAAAAACTATATGTTTGCTGTAGTGGTTGATGAACAACTTTGCCAAGCACTAGGCCAACCTGAGTGTGGGCCCCATCACATCCAAGATGATGGACGGGACCGGTGTTGGTTTTTTGTGATTTTGCTTGCCTAGCTGCAACCATGGACGTGGTGATGCCTGGCCTCGGCTACAACTGCACAGGTGAGCTTCTTTGCACATGGTTCTAAAATTTAGAGGGAGCTATCTTTTAGATGAAATCACCATTCCATATTTGCCCTATTTGCTGCTTGAATCGTTAAGTTGTGTATTGAGCTGCTGTAGGATGCATTATCGTGTGCTATACTTTCTCTGTATGAAGCCACTTGACCCTGTTCTGTTGGCAAAAAAACTGTTTGATGCAGTGATTGAAGATCAACCCTGCCAAGTTGTTGAAATAAGCACTCCATGGATGGAATCCTGCAGTTGATCCATCCATCTCTAAGAGGAAGAAGCAGAAGAATAAAAGAAGATGGTGATCTATATGAGTTGATGGGTTCGTCGGAGGAGGAGAAGGACCTCTTCTCTTCACCAACACAAAGAGCAACCACACCCCAGCGCTCAAGCACATGTACCCCCCGATTCACCCCCCAGCAAATCTTGATCTATCTTATTGTTACCCTGGGACTAGGAGGTGCATACATATTAACATATATCATCTGAAATTAGGATGACCATAAATCTGTAGTTATGGGGTTGAATGATGCATGGCTGTGAAATTCAATGGTCATCTTTTTAGATTTGTGTGTTCTGGTTTGACCATGATTGTGATGATAAACACTTTAAGCAAACATTCCAGTTCTGCTTCTGAAAATTGATGACTGAAACAACTATTGTGTAAAGTCTGAGCCATTGCATTTTTGAGAAGTTGTGTTAGCCTGATAGAAAATCTGAGCCATTTCATAACTGATTTAGCTGTTAAACATATTTGAGACTATACCTTGGTCTCTTCCTTATGTTTTGATCTGGTTCTGGTTTCTTTGTGCTTCTTGACTTGTTGCGCTTTCAAGATTCCTGCTCGTGTTTGCTTTTTAGACCAGAGAACTTAGTATTACCCTGCTTTTTTGATCTAATGAATATAAGCATGATTGTTTGCGCCTCAAGTGCAGACACAGGGACCTCCCCGTTGTTGTATTTGGTGGATTCGGTTCGTGCAAGCAAGCACACCGAGGTTGGCTGGCCCGCACTCCATTTCAGGGGGTGTTCTGTGTACCACCAGAGGAATGAGCTCGCCAGCTGCGTCGACATCATCGACGTCGACGGCCATCCCCACGTCATATTCATGTGCGTCTGAGCGGGCCGCTATGGGAGGATGATGTTGGAAATATGCCCTAGAGGCAATAATAAAAGTATTATTATTATATTTCCTTGTTCATGATAATTGTCTTTTATTCATGCTATAACTGTATTATCCGGAAATCATAATACACGTGTGAATACATAGACCACAATATGTCCCTAGTGAGCCTCTAGTTGACTAGCTCGTTGTGATCAACAGATAGTCATGGTTTCCTGGCTATGGACATTGGATGTCGTTGATAACGGGATCACATCATTAGGAGAATGATGTGATGGACAAGACCCAATCCTAAGACTAGCACAAAGATCGTGTAGTTCGTTTGCTAGAGCTTTGCCAATGTCAAGTATCTCTTCCTTTGACCATGAGATCGTGTAACTCCTGGATACCGTAGGAGTGCTTTGGGTGTATCAAACGTCACAACGTAACTGGGTGACTATAAAGGTGCACTACAGGTATCTCCGAAAGTATCTATTGTTTTATGCGGATCGAGACTGGGATTTGTCACTCCGTGTAAACGGAGAGGTATCTCTGGGCCCACTCGGTAGGACATCATCATATGCGCAATGTGACCAAGGAGTTGATCACGGGATGATGTGTTACGGAACGAGTAAAGTGACTTGCCGGTAACGAGATTGAACAAGGTATCGGTATACCGACGATCGAATCTCGGGCAAGTAACATACCGATAGACAAAGGGAATTGAATACGGGATCGATTGAGTCCTTGACATCGTGGTTCATCCGATGAGATCATCGTGGAACATGTGGGAGCCATCATGGGTATCCAGATCCCGCTGTTGGTTATTGACCGGAGAACGTCTCGGTCATGTCTGCATGTCTCCCGAACCCGTAGGGTCTACACACTTAAGGTTCGATGACGCTAGGGTTATAAAGGAAGCTTGTATGTGGTTACCGAATGTTGTTCGGAGTCCCGGATGAGATCCCGGACGTCACGAGGAGTTCCGGAATGGTCCGGAGGTAAAGATTTATATATAGGAAGTCCTGTTTCGGCCATCGGGACAAGTTTCGGGGTCATCGGTATTGTACCGGGACCACCGGAAGGGTCCCGGGGGCCCACCGGGTGGGGCCACCTGCCCCGGGGGGCCACATGGGCTGTAGGGGGTGCGCCTTGGCCTACATGGGCCAAGGGCACCAGCCCCAAGAGGCCCATGCGCCAAGAAAGGAAAAAGGGAAGAGTCCTAAAGGGGGAAGGCACCTCCGAGGTGCCTTGGGGAGGATGGACTCCTCCCCATCCTTAGCCGCACCCCTTCCTTGGAGGAGGGGGCAAGGCTGCGCCCTCCCCCTCTCCCTTGGCCCTATATATAGTGGGGAAAAGGAGGAGCAATCATACCTAAGGCCTTTGGTTGCCTCCCTCTCCCTCCCGTGACACATCTCCTCTCCCGTAGGTGCTCGGCGAAGCCCTGCAGGATTGCCACGCTCCTCCACCACCACCACGCCGTTGTGCTGCTGTTGGATGGAGTCTTCCTCAACCTCTCCCTCTCTCCTTGCTGGATCAAGGCGTGGGAGACGTCACCGGGCTGTACGTGTGTTGAACGCGGAGGTGCCGTCCGTTCGGCACTTGATCATCGGTGATCTGAATCACGACGAGTACGACTCCATCAACCCCGTTCACTTGAACGCTTCCGCTTAGCGATCTACAAGGGTATGTAGATGCACTCTCCTTTCTACTCGTTGCTGGTCTCTCCATAGATAGATCTTGGTGTTACGTAGGAAAATTTTTGAATTTCTGCTACGTTCCCCAACAGTGGCATCATGAGCTAGGTCTATTGCGTAGATTCTTTGCACGAGTAGAACACAAAGTAGTTGTGGGCGTTGATGTTGTTCAATATGCTTACCGTTACTAGTCCAATCTTGTTTCGACGGTATTGTGGGATGAAGCGGCCCGGACCGACCTTACACGTACTCTTACGTGAGACAGGTTCCACCGATTGACATGCACTTGGTGCATAAGGTGGCTAGCGGGTGCCAGTCTCTCCCACTTTAGTCGGAACGGATTCGATGAAAAGGGTCCTTATGAAGGGTAAATAGCAATTGGCATATCACGTTGTGGTCTTGCGTAGGTAAGAAACGTTCTTGCTAGAAACCCATAGCAGCCACGTAAAACATGCAACAACAATTAGAGGACGTCTAACTTGTTTTTGCAGGGTATGCTATGTGATGTGATATGGCCAAAAGGATGTGATGAATGATATATGTGATGTATGAGATTGATCATGTTCTTGTAATAGGATTCACGACTTGCATGTCGATGAGTATGACAACCGGCAGGAGCCATAGGAGTTGTCTTTATTTTTTGTATGACCTGCGTGTCATTGAAGAACGCCATGTAAACTACTTTACTTTATTGCTAAACGCGTTAGTCATAGAAGTAGAAGTAGTCGTTGGCGTGACAACTTCATGAAGACACGATGATGGAGATCATGATGATGGAGATCATGGTGTCATGCCGGTGACAAGATGATCATGGAGCCCCGAAGATGAAGATCAAAGGAGCTATATGATATTGGCCATATCATGTCACACTATTTGATTGCATGTGATGTTTATCATGTTTATGCATCTTGTTTACTTAGGACGACGGTAGTAAATAAGATGATCCCTTACAAAATTTCAAGAAGTGTTCTCCCCTAACTGTGCACCGTTGCTACAGTTCGTCGCTTCTAAGCACCACGTGATGATCGGGTGTGATGGATTCTTACGTTCACATACAACGGGTGTAAGACAGTTTTACACAGCGAAAACACTTAGGGTTAACTTGACGAGCCTAGCATGTGCAGACATGGCCTCGGAACACGGAGACCGAAAGGTCGAGCATGAGTCGTATAGTAGATACGATCAACATGAAGATGTTCACCGACGTTAACTAGTCCGTCTCACGTGATGATCGGACACGGCCTAGTTGACTCGGATCATGTGATCACTTAGATGACCAGAGGGATGTCTATCTGAGTGGGAGTTCATAAGATGAACTTAATTATCCTGAACATAGTCAAAAGACCTTTTGCAAATTATGTCGTAGCTCGCGCTTTAGTTCTACTGTTTTAGATATGTTCCTAGAGAAAATATAGTTGAAAGTTGAAAGTAGCGATTATGCGACAGTAGAAAGCTTATGTCCTTAATGCACCGCTTAGTGTGCTGAACCCCAAACGTCGTTTGTGGATGTTTCGAACATCGAACATACACGTTTTGATAACTACGTGATAGTTCAGTTAAATGGTTTAAGTAGAGGCACCAAAGACGTTTTCGAAACGTCGCGGAACATATGAGATGTTTCGAGGGCTGAAATTGGGATTTCAGGCTCGTGCCCACGTCAAGAGGTATAAGACCTCCGACGATTTTCTTAGCCTGCAAACTAAGGAGAGAAGCTCAATTGTTGAGCTTGTGCTCAGATTGTCTGAGTGCAACAATCACTTGAATCAAGTGGGAGTTGATCTTCCAGATGAAATAGTGATGTTTCCTCCAAAGTCATTGCCACCAAGCTGCTAGAGCTTCGTGATGAACTATAACATATCAAGGATAGATATGATGATCCTTGAGGTATTCGCGTTGTTTGACATCGCGAAAGTAGAAATCAAGAAGGAGCATCAATTGTTGATGGTTGATGAAACCACTAGTTTCAAGAAGGGCAAGGGAAGAAGGGATACTTCATGAAACGGCAAATCAGCTGCTGCACCAATGAAGAAACCCGAGGTTGAACCCAAACCCGAGACTAAGTGCTTCTGTAATAAGGGGAACAACCACTGGAGCAGGATTACCCTAGATACTTGGTAGATGAGAAGGCTGGCAAGGTCGATAGAAGTATATTGGATATACATTATGTTAATGTGTACTTTACTAGTACTCCTAGTAGCACCAGGGTATTAGATACCGGTTCGGTTGCTAAGTGTTAGTAACTCGAAATAAAAGCTACGGAATAAACGGAGACTAGCTAAAGGTGAGCTGACGATATGTGTTGGAAGTGTTTCCAAGTTTGATGTGATCAACATCGCACGCTCCCTCTACCATCAAGATTAGTATTAAACCTGAATAAGTGCTCTTGCACCTAAGGAATGGTTTATTGAATCTCGATCGTAGTGATACACATTTTCATGCCAAAAGATATAAGATAGTAATGATAGTACCACTTACTTGTGGCACTGCCATGTAAGTCATAATGGTATAAAACGCATGAAGAAGCTCCATGTTGATGGATCTTTGGACTCACTCATTTTTGAAAAGTTTGAGACATGCGAACCATGTCTATTGGTGTATATGCATGAAGAAACTCCATGCAAATGGATCGTTTGGACTCACTTGATTTTGAATCACTTGAGATATGCAAATCATACCACATGGGCAAGATGACTGAAAAGCCTCGTTTCAGTAAGATGGAACAAGATAGCAACTTGTTGGAAGTAACACATTTTGATGTGTGCAGTCCAATGAGTGCTGAGGCATGCAGTGAATATCGTTATGTTCTTACTTCACAGATGATTCGAGTAGATGTTGAGAATATTTACTTGATGAAACACAAGTCTGAATTATTGAATGGTTCAAGTAATTTCAGAGTGAAGTAGAAGATCATTGTGACAAGAGGATAAAATGTCTATGATATGATCATAGAGATGAATATCTGAGTTACGAGTTTTGGCACACAATTAAGACATTGTGGAAATTGTTTCGCAATTAATACCGCCTGGAACACCATAGTGTGATGGTGTGTCCGAACATCATAGTTGCACCCTATTGGATATGGTGCGTACCATGATGTCTCTTATCGAATTACCACTATCGTTCATGGGTTAGGCATTAGAGACAACCACATTCACTTTAAATAGGGCACCACGTAATTCCGTTGAGATGACACCGTATGAATTATGGTTTAGAGAAACCTAAGTTGTCGTTTCTTAAAAGTTTGGGGCTGCGACGCTTATATGAAAAAGTTTCAGGTTGATAAGCTCGAACCCAAAGCGGATAAAATGCATCTTCATAGGAAACCCAAAACAGTTGGGTATACCTCCTAATTCAGATCCGAAAGCAATATGGATTGTTTCTAGAATCGGGTCCTTTCTCGAGGAAAAGTTTCTCTCGAAAGAATTGAGTGGGAGGATGGTGGAGACTTGATGAGGTTATTGAACCGTCTCTTCAACTAGTGTGTGCAGGGCACAGGAAGTTGTTCCTGTGGCACCTACACCAATTGAAGTGGAAGCTTATGATATTGATCATGAAACTTCGGATCAAGTCACTACCAAACCTCGTGGGATGACAAGGATGCGTACTACTTCAGAGTGGTACGTAATCCTGTCTTGGAAGTCATGTTGCTAGACAACAATGAACCTACGAGCTATGGAGAAGCGATGGTGGGCCCGGATTCCGATAAATGGTTAGAGGCCATAAAATCCGAGAACGGATCCATGGACTTTGGTGGACTTGCCCGATGATCGGCAAGCCATTAAGATAAATGGATCTTTAAGAAGAAGACGGACGTGGATGGTAATGTCACCGTCCATGAAGCTCGACTTGTGGCGAAAAGTTTTTCACAAGTTCAAGGAGTTGACTACGATGAGATTTTCTCATCCGTAGCGATGCTTAAAGTCCGTCGGAATCATGTTAGCATTAGCTGCATTTATGAAATCTGGCAGATGGATGTCAAGACAAGTTTCCTTACTAGTTTTCGTAAGGAAAGGTTGTATGCAATACAATCAGAAAGTTTTTGTCGATCCTAAGGATGCTAAAAGGTATGCTAGCTCCAGCGATCCTTCTAAGGACTGGAGTGAGCATCTCGGAGTTGGAATGTATGCTTTGATGATGATCAAAGATTTTGGGTTTGTACAAAGTTTATGAGAAACTTGTATTTCCAAAGAAGTGAGTGGGAGCACTATAGAATTTCTGATGAGTATATGTTGTTGACATATTGTTGATCAGAAATGATGTAGAATTTCTAGAAAGCATATAGGGTTATTTTGAAAGTGTTTTTCAATGGAAAACCTGGATTAAGCTACTTGAACATTGAGCATCAAGATCTATAAGGATAGATCAAAATGCTTAATAATACTTTCAAATGAGCACATACCTTGACATGATCTTGAAGGTGTTCAAGATGGACCAGTCAAAGAAGGAGTTCTTGCCTGAGTTGTAAGGTACGAAGTTAAGACTTAAAGCTCGACCACGGCAGAATAGAGAGAAAGGACGAAGGTCGTCCCCTATGCTTAAGACGTAGGCTCTTCAGTATGCTATGCTGTGTACCGCACCTGAAGTGTGCCTTGCCATGAGTCAGTCAAGGGGTACAAGAGTGATCCAAGAATGGCTCACAGGACAGCGGTCAAAGTTATCCTTAGTAACTAGTGGACTAAGGAATTTTCTCGATTATGGAGGTGGTAAAAGAGTTCGTCGTAAAGGTTACGTCGATGCAAGCTTAACACCTATCCGGATAGCTCTGAGTAGAGAGACCGGATACATATAATGGAGCAATAATTTAGAATAGCTCCAAGTAGAACAGTTGTTTGGAATAGCTCCAAATAGAGCGTGGTAGCTGCATCTAGGAGATGACATAGAGATTTGTAAAGCACACACGGATCTGAAAGGTTCAGACCCGTTGACTAAAACCTCTCTCACAAGCAACATGATCAAACATAAAACTCATTGAGTGTTAATCACATAGTGATGTGAACTAGACTACTGACTCTAGTAAACTCTTGGGTATTAGTCACATGGCGATGTGACCTGTGAGTGTTAATCACATGGCGATGTGAACTAGATTATTGACTCTAGTGCAAGTGGGAGACTGTTGGAAATATGCCCTAGAGGCAATAATAAAAGTATTATTATTATATTTCCTTGTTCATGATAATTGTCTTTTATTCATGCTATAACTGTATTATCCGGAAATCGTAATACACGTGTGAATACATAGACCACAATATGTCCCTAGTGAGCCTCTAGTTGACTAGCTCGTTGTGATCAACAGATAGTCATGGTTTCCTGGCTATGGACATTGGATGTCGTTGATAACGGGATCACATCATTAGGAGAATGATGTGATGGACAAGACCCAATCCTAAGACTAGCACAAAGATCGTGTAGTTCGTTTGCTAGAGCTTTGCCAATGTCAAGTATCTCTTCCTTTGACCATGAGATCGTGTAACTCCTGGATACCGTAGGAGTGCTTTGGGTGTATCAAACGTCACAACGTAACTGGGTGACTATAAAGGTGCACTACAGGTATCTCCGAAAGTATCTATTGTTTTATGCGGATCGAGACTGGGATTTGTCACTCCGTGTAAACGGAGAGGTATCTCTGGGCCCACTCGGTAGGACATCATCATATGCGCAATGTGACCAAGGAGTTGATCACGGGATGATGTGTTACGGAACGAGTAAAGTGACTTGCCGGTAACGAGATTGAACAAGGTATCGGTATACCGACGATCGAATCTCGGGCAAGTAACATACCGATAGACAAAGGGAATTGAATACGGGATCGATTGAGTCCTTGACATCGTGGTTCATCCGATGAGATCATCGTGGAACATGTGGGAGCCATCATGGGTATCCAGATCCCGCTGTTGGTTATTGACCGGAGAACGTCTCGGTCATGTCTGCATGTCTCCCGAACCCGTAGGGTCTACACACTTAAGGTTCGATGACGCTAGGGTTATAAAGGAAGCTTGTATGTGGTTACCGAATGTTGTTCGGAGTCCCGGATGAGATCCCGGACGTCACGAGAAGTTCCGGAATGGTCCGGAGGTAAAGATTTATATATAGGAAGTCCTGTTTCGGCCATCGGGACAAGTTTCGGGGTCATCGGTATTGTACCGGGACCACCGGAAGGGTCCCGGGGGCCCACCGGGTGGGGCCACCTGCCCCGGGGGGCCACATGGGCTGTAGGGGGTGCGCCTTGGCCTACATGGGCCAAGGGCACCAGCCCCAAGAGGCCCATGCGCCAAGAGAAAGGAAAAGGGAAGAGTCCTAAAGGGGGAAGGCACCTCCGAGGTGCCTTGGGGAGGATGGACTCCTCCCCCTCCTTAGCCGCACCCCTTCCTTGGAGGAGGGGGCAAGGCTGCGCCCTCCCCCTCTCCCTTGGCCCTATATATAGTGGGGAAAAGGAGGAGCAATCATACCTAAGGCCTTTGGTTGCCTCCCTCTCCCTCCCGTGACACATCTCCTCTCCCGTAGGTGCTCGGCGAAGCCCTGCAGGATTGCCACGCTCCTCCACCACCACCACGCCGTTGTGCTGCTGTTGGATGGAGTCTTCCTCAACCTCTCCCTCTCTCCTTGCTGGATCAAGGCGTGGGAGACGTCACCGGGCTGTACGTGTGTTGAACGCGGAGGTGCCGTCCGTTCGGCACTTGGTCATCGGTGATCTGAATCACGACGAGTACGACTCCATCAACCCCGTTCACTTGAACGCTTCCGCTTAGCGATCTACAAGGGTATGTAGATGCACTCTCCTTCTACTCGTTGCTGGTCTCTCCATAGATAGATCTTGGTGTTGCGTAGGAAATTTTTTGAATTTCTGCTACGTTCCCCAATAGATGACCCCACTCATCGTCAACAGGCACCACGGCAGCTACGTCGAGGCCCTCCAGATTGTCATTATGCTGCCCGAGAACCCCTGGTGAGAACTCTCCATGTCACAACTTCCCAGTGAGGTGTTAAGAAGTGAACCAGTTGTCTTGATTGAATTTGTGATGCACAATGCATAGATTGTGGAATGTGGTGTACTCCCTCTGTAAAGAAATATAAGAGCGTTATCACTACTTTAGTGATCACTCTTATATTTCTTTAGAGAGGAAGTAGATACTATTTGCTACATGGCCAATTATCTCCTAATGGTGTTAAGAAGTGACCATATATTCATGTATAAGAAAATTTTACTTTGATGCTAGCTATTTCTAGATATCGCTGTTCTATTTCTAGATATTTGTACAATTCACTCGCTGTCGCAGTGGACTAGTTGCTAGTTCTTTTTCTTTTCAAGAAGACGCAAAAGCATCTTTGCATTTCATTGCATTGGAAAGACGAGAGAGAGAGTGCATGCCTCCTAGGAGGTTATAGTTACAGAATCCCAACGCCCGATCAGTGGACATCCCAGGAGGCTAGTTACTACTGTTTGTCGACATAGTCTCGCACTCTTGTTGTTCACCAAATGGTCGATGCTCCACTAGTGTCTGCAATCATACCTGAAGATGGTTTCTCAGGATGAGAATCTGAGAGTTCTGTTTGTTTGGCAGATATCGGGAGTTCCAACATCTGGTGGAAATGCCTTAACGAGTTGATTGCCACTGATGAAACTTTTTATTATTATTTTGCGGATGGTGAAACATCCTCTTCAAGAACTATGGTAAATTGTTTTTATTTCATGAACCCTTTCCTGTGAAGATTCAAAAAGATAAAAAAAATCACATTCAAAGTGGAATAAAAGAACCTAGGGTGATGAGTTTTTATCCTTGGTCATATAAGAATTACTTTATTTGTAACCTAGAGTAGTTAGTAATTTCGCTGGAATCAAATGCACATTCTACCATTGTATGGCTTTATTTCGTCATGGCACATACATGTAGGTATTTGGTAAAATGTACTCCCTCGTCCCAAAATAAGTGACGTGGTTTTAGTTCAAATTTGTACTGAAACCACGTCACTTATACTCCCTCCGTCCCAAAATAAGTGACGTGATTTTAGTACAAATTTGAACTAAAATCATGTCACTTTATAATATTGTCACCCTTTGTTGTGCCCTGTAGCTTTCATAGCCTTTTGACTATAAACTACATGCAGCTAGTAGTAGTTGTGTATACTTTGTTGGCATAAATTGATGACAGTCTTGTGGCTGACTTCTGGCAACATAAAGACTGGTCCCAAATCCAAAGTTCATCTGTTGACTTTGAGCAATCTTTTGCAACACAATCTTTGATGAAGTTTTTTCTTTTGAACAAATTATTATTTTTTATACTCCGTACATCATGCTACTGATGTTGCGATAGCTGCTCTTCCTGCCACACCACACAAAGATTTATTTTTTTACCAGTTCGTAGGTCAATGAATTACCTCAGTGGCAATGCTTATGTTAGCTTAAGCATAGTTAGTTTGTTGTTGTTAATGGCAATGCTATTCGTACATAGCACTTGACAACATGTTGGTTGAGAATTGCTGTACATGTTAGGATTCATGCTAGACTATTCTCGTGGATGACAATCTCCTAGATTATTTAGATATATGGCTTTAGTGTGGTTTATAGTCATGCTCCTGATGTTGACGAGGACATCATTGGGTCGTACCTCAACCTCGAGGCGATGATGACGCCGACTCACCGCACCAGGTGGCTCTCTACTCAAGTAGCGGAACTACAATACGAAAGATGGGCAGGCCAGTTCAAAGGAAATCCACTATTGTTTTCTTTCACAGCATAGTCTACTCACAATCCTCCGCCGTATACTCTATGGGCTGGGCGGGCCATGGCCTATTTTTGTAACATGTAGCTCCGCCAGTGCTCTGCTCTGCCCTCCCACGAAGATGTTTTTTTTTCAAGTTATTGCTGCTCTGCGACTAGCATAGTTTCTAGACACTCGCACCGTGCTCCTGTTCACTGTGGACTAGTTTCTAGCTTTAGCCTAGTTGCTACTGTTAATCGACATAGTCTCCAATGTTCCTCGTTGGTTTAAACTTTTCGGTTAACAATTCACTCGCTCGCTCAGTGCACTCGAAACCTCGTCCATTCCCTCAATTACTAACTTGTAAATACAATGTGCAGTTCTGAAGAGGGCAACCTGCACATCTCTTTCTTTTTGTTAATAATTCACTCACTCAGTCAGTGCACTCGGAACCTCCTATGTTATGTACTGATGGTCCTTCATTCTCTCAATTATTAACTTGTAAATACATGAAGGTGTTATACTGAACCACCATTTTATATCTTGCCTTTTTGCTGCTTATTGTTAAGGTGTGTGTAGATGAGCTGTTGTAGCATAGATACTACATTGTTCTCCTCCTCTACATTCCCTTATTGCAGCCAATTGATGACCCTCTGTTTGTTTGAAAAAAAACTGTAGCAGGGATCGATGAGCAACTTTGCCTGGCACTAGGCCAACCTGTGTGGGACCTATCATATCCAAGATGATGGATGGGACCGGTGGTTTTTGTGATTTTGCTCGCCAAGCCGCAACCATGGAAGTAGTGATGTCTGGCCTCGGCTACAACTGCGTAGGTTAGCTTCTTTGCACATGGTTCAAGTATTTAGAGAGAGCTATCTTTTATGCGAAATCCACCATTTCTATGTGCTGTCCTATTTGTTGCTTGAACCGTTAAGTCTTGTGTAGAGATGCTTTAGGATACTTTCTCTGTATGCAGCCACTTGACCCTGTTTTCTTGGCAATAAAACTGTTTACTGCAGTGATCGAAGATCAACCCAGCCAAGTTGTCCAAATAAGCATGGATGGTGTCCTGCAGAGTATCCGTCCATCCATCTCTAAGAGGAATAAGCAGAATAATCAAAGAAGATGGCGATCTATATGAGCTGATGGGTTCATCGGAGGATGAGAAGAAGGGCCTCTTCTCTTCACCAACACAAAGAGCACTCAAGCACAGGTACCCCCAATTCATCCCCAGCAAATCTTAATCGGTCTTATGGTTACCCTGGGACTAGGAGGTGCATACAAATATCATTCGAAATTAGGATAAACATCCATCTGTAGTGATGGGATTGAACGATGCATGGCCGCGGGATTCAATGGACTTCCTTTAGATTTGTGTGTTCTGGTTTGACCATGGTTGTGACTACAAACATGCTAGTTCTGCTTCTGAAAATTCATGACTGAAAAAACTGTTGTGTAAAATCTGAGCCTTTGCATTTTGGGAAAAGGAGTTGAACATATTTGAGACTCTATACCTTCATCTCTTCCATATGTTTTGATCTGGTTCTGGTTTCTTTGTGCTTCTTGACTTGTTGCGCTTTCGAGATCCTCCTCGTGTTTATGTTTTCGACCAGAGAATGTAGTATCACCCTGCTTCTTTGACCTCCTGAATATAACCATGATTCTTTGCGCCACAACTGCAGTCACGGAGACCTCCCCATCGTTGTATTTGGTGGATTCAGTTCATGCAAGCAAGCACATCGAGGATGGCTGGCTCGCACTCCATTTCAGGGGGAGTTCGGTGTACCACCTGTGGAATGACCTTGCTAGCTGTGTCGACATCATCGACGGCCAGCCCCACGTCATCATCATGGCGTCTGAGTGGGCCGCTATGGCTGGCTGACCCCACTCATCGTCAACCGGCACCACGGCAGCTGCGGTGAGAACCTCCTAATTGTTATTAGGCTATCCGAGAACCCGTGGTGAGAGCTTCTCTCCATGTCACAACTAACCAGTGAGGTGTTAAGAAGTGAACCCATCGTCTTGATTGAATTTGTAATGCACAATGCACAGGTTGTGGTTTAGATACTATTTGCTACAGGCCAGTGATCTCCTAATGGTGTTAACAAGTGACCATATATTCATGTATAGGAAAATTTTACTTTGATGCTAGTTGTTTCTTGATAACGCTGTACTATTTCAGGATATTTGTACAATCCACTCGCTGTTCAGTGGACTAGTTGCTAGTTTTAGCCTAGTTACTACTGTTTGTCGACAATAGTATCACACTCTTGTTGTTCACCAAATGGTCGCTGCTGCACTAGTGTCGGTGATGCGATGTGTTTTCATGGACTAATTGCATAGTCTGTATTGATTGCATATATATTTGACTAGGAGTAGATAGATAGACCCAAGATTTGAGGTCTTCACTGCCCAGGAGCAGCCAGACCCAATATACTATACGTAGTCTTCCCGTTCTAGGAATTAATCCTCCTGTGAAGTTTCTGATGACAAAATTACTTTCATGCATGCTAGACTTTTATGTCTTAAATTTCTGTTGCCAAGACCTGGTAGTATCAGTCAATAGTTGGTCACCCATTGCTCTGGTTTCTGAATCTATGCATTGCATTTTGCTGCGCAGGACTTGCGAGAGGAACTGAAGAAAAAGGAAAAAAGCCATGTTAAGTTTTCCGTTTGCTGGGTGTCGGCCGAATGGCTGACTCGACGTATCAAGAGGCAAGATGAACCCTGAAGCCAGTGGATGAACCAAGAGATCCAGGTTGAAGCGTGTGGGTGGTGTGGGCACTGAATGGACCAAGATTCTCTGGAGGGAAATATACATGCTGGAATGCAAGAAGGCCCTGGCGAATCTCGAAGACAAGATATAGGCATTTTTGTGTTTATTTTTACTTTTCCGTTGGGTGTCTGTTGGTGGAATGGTCTAGGGGGTTTGTATTGTGCTCTGCAGAAACTTGGTATCTTTGGTCAATGTCAACAAGTAGCAGACAACATATTGGATTGGTTGAATGAATGTGTGCTTTTTCTGTTGGCTCAAATGCTTAATTCTCCATGAAAAGAATGATTGTCAGGTCGTTCATTCATTCAATTGAGTACATTAAAACTGGAACTGGTGCATGAAAAATATATCTATGTATCTATCTATCTATCTAGTATGTTTGCATGTATGTACTTTGAGTATATATACATCACTATACCGGCAAGTGTGATGATTTTGGAAAAGCAACTGTGTTTTCAATTTACCACTAAAAACTGGAGGCGCCTTTTACTTGATGTTTGTATGATTTATTTGGATGTTGGAAGCCGCATTATACTAGCGTTCCAGTGTCTAGTCTTCCTTCCTGACGACTTTTTGTTTCATATAATAAGAAAGAAATGAAGAAGAAGTTACTATCTATGGGATCTGATACTAGTGTCGAAACTGTTTTTGTTGACGCCTTGCACATTGCATCAGCTTGGATTTGCCAAGATTATGTGTGTTCCCTATATTAATCATCTGAGAATTGCTACCTTGATTTGATGGTTCAGCTCGACCAAGTTGAGTGGTCGTTAGGTATTCTAATTTGGAGCACCGTGTTGAATCTTTGTTTTATATACAAAAAGTGATCCATTTGTTCTCTTCTCTAATCTAATTAGTGCAAGCATGACCGATCTGTTCTTCTTTTCAGTATCGGGAAGCAGATGCAAAAGAAAGATCGGACCCGCCCCTCCCTCAAATAACGCCAGGTAGTTTCCATCTTATCTACGTATTTCCTAGCTAGCTAATAACTCCAGTACTAGTACTTATCGTGTTTGTTAGGAAACATAACAAATCCTACATTAATTTTCTCGCACTTATTCCTCCACAAAACTAGGCACTCCCAAAACCAATGCATCCTCCTTCAATTGTTGTTGTCGATCCGCCTCCTCCTCCCCGTTCCCATCTATTGGCTGCCGTGATCTTCACGCGGATCGCCCTCTGATCCAACGTCTCTCCGCGCTCATTGTTGGCCAACAGGTGCAAGATCTTCTCTATAAATATACATCTACAACCCTTTCTGATCTGTTGCTCGCGCCCCACAAGTCGCCCCTCCCTTGTCGCTACCACCTCCTATCTCCTCCTTCCTCACACAATGTCAAGAGATGCTCCGTCGGCGAGGCACTTCCTGTGGCCACCAAGATCTTGCCTTGTCTCGCCACATGGGTTTTAGATCGAGCGGCACCAACATCTTGTCTCGCCGACTGGCCACGCCGTGTCTTGGATGCCTCGACCATGCTTGTTGTGGCTGCTGCCTAGCACTCTGTAAGATCGATCTAAAGTTCCTTAAGGAAATCTTGGCATGGCACCACTCGATCTGATGAGTTTTCTTGTGAACCTTCTGATGGAAGAGATGCCGCTGGACGACAAGACGCTAGGCGATATATGGATCGAACGAAGGTTAGTGTAAAAATAATATATGCATCAGGATTTTTTCAGTGATTCCTTGCACCGGTAAAAGATGTTTTCCAATTGCCACATGTCTTAATCTTAGAGTTGTAAACAGTGATTGAATTATTCGTAGCTCAAAATTCAGAGGTAACGAGGGCCATCTGTCAGTATCTACAACCACAAACCAATTGATAAAATAATTAGTAAAGAAAGTAATTACATTGCTTTCTGGTAAACTATCAAATTATTTGATTCAACTAAGAGGTTATTTAGTGATAACTACCATGTCATTTTAACAATTTGCAAGGTCCCTGCCAGTTTCTTTTTGCGAGTTCCCCTGATTTTGCAGCATAACTTTTTCTCTTTGTCATGATTTCGAACCTGTTTGTTCATATCACCTAGTAATCTGTAGCAAAAATATCTTGTTCTGTAGACGGTAGCAAAAACATGGCATATACTTTACTACTCTAGCATGTCTCCTGTGAAAGAACAAAGGAAACACATGCACTGTAGCTCCACTGTAGTAGCCATGCCTATAGACATTATAGCGTTAGTAGCGCCTCTGCAGTGCTACCGTAGCAGCACGATGTATTGTATGTACTAGTATTAAAGCGCGCATGAGAGAAATTCACCGCACCTCACGCCACTATAGGAAATTCTGCAGAGGGTTGGCTGGAAACTGCTTGCTTTGTTAGCAGAAATCAAAACTGCCTGCTAACTTGTGATAGCTTGCCACACCCATCAGATCATTCACACTGATGATCTATATGCAAGTTCAACAACTATCCTACGAACATGTTCAACTAGTCAAAGTGATGATTTAATGAAGACTAGCACCAATGCGTGCCAATTCAGTCACCATTCTAGCTAGACAAAACATCATCTGAATACATATGGCTAGCTCTTTAGACTGGATTTATGTGACACCTAGCACAAATTCAAAATCGAATGGACTACTAACAAAGTGCCAATAATCCAGTCCCATGATGAACATAATTATCACAAATGAAGTTAACTGTGCAAACAGTGGCTCCAAAATTCATGGCGTTATGTTGCCGAAATTTCTAGTGGAAGTTCCCCCAACTTGTCGTAAGGAAACAAAAGCTTTATATTAGGGTGTTAATTGCAAAATGTTTGGTGTTGTTTGTAAGAGAACAAAAGCATTAGGGTGTTAATTGCAGAATGTTTGGTGCTGCAACATATTCAGCAAGGCGTTGAGGGTGATGCGAAGCTTGGCTCGATGTAGACTGTACAGGAGGAGAAGTATATGCAAGTTCTGACTTCATCTTCGCTGCCAACAATACATGATTGGGCCAGAGAAGGAAGATGACAACAATGTGTCAGCATGTTCAATTTGTAAAACTCTTGGTTAATGACGCCAAAGTCAGCATGTTCAAGTTGCAGGATTATTGTTGGGGGCTCTGTGTGAGCTAGACACAGACATGTTGGTACATGACGTGCGTGGTTATCACAAGGGAAGTTTATTTTTTGAGGAGACATCACAAGTGAAGTTAACTGTGCAAAATCATGGCGTTATGCTGCCGAAATTTCTAGTGAAATTTCCCTCGACTTGTCAAAATTTTGTCCTTCTTTGTAAGGAAACAAAAGCTTTAGGGTGTTAGTTGCAAAATTTATGGAGCTATTTGTAAGGAAACAAAAACATAAGGGTGCTAATTGCAATGTTAATCAAGCATTCGGTATATACGTGGGTGGGTGATTCCGTTGGGCGTCTAATTAAGTGGCATGCGTAGCTGGTCCGGCCGGAATACATAGAAAGACTTTCTTCTACGTATGCATGCCTTTCGGATAGAATAAAATGGGCTCAATGTACGAACGCACAATGAGAATTGTCTTACCCCTCAGATCATGCGTAATGTGGAAGCCTATGTCGATCACTTGGTAGTCAAGACGGGGGTTAAATCTACACACTTGGAAGGTTTGGCTGGAACCTTCGTAGCCTACAAAAATGTGCACCGGTGACCTCCCTTCCCGTCTTCGGTCTCCCCCACCGGCTCTCCCCCCACCCTTGACGCCCTCCCCCCCTGGCGGCACCACACCCTCTTCCCCTCCCCCACCTTCTCTCTTTTCCCTTGGCCACCGCGCGCTGGCTCTCACACCAGTCCATTCGGTGGACCCTAGAAGCAGAGCAGGCCCTCCAGCAAATGAAAGTATATCTGACTTCACCGCCTGTCATAGTGGCTCCCGAACCCCGACAACCATTGCTCTTGTATATCTCTTCGACCCCCCATGTTGTGAGGGCGCCATTGGTGGTCAAGCAAGAGGAAAATGTTCCTCCTCCAGGTCCAAGAGGGACCTAGGAAACAGGATGTAGAAAAATGGTCTGTCCAACACTAGGGTGAAATTACTATTATTTACAAGAATATAATAGAAAATAATACCATACTAGCATAATTTTAGTCCTTGTCGTTGATAGTGGTAAGATGATCTGGCCAACCATGTGGTCGTTCCCATCCGCATACAGAACCATCATGCTAGTTTTGCTTAACAAGGGAGCCCAATGAAAGGAACATATCAAATGTTATCACTATTGAACACCATAGACAACACACCATGGAACACATGGCCAGGACCATCTTAGCATAGATTTAGTAAGATCCGGTTAACCTCTCACATGATATTTCCATGGAGGAATTTCATCAAGCAACACTGACTCCTGAGTCGGCTGCTCCATTGGTAACATTGTGAGGCACTATAGGCGGTGGAGGACGACACCTTGGCTAGTAACATCATGTCCACCACCATCGGTAGCAATAACTGCAAGCCCAAGCATGTGAGCTGAGTGCCCCGGGCTAGTTACAATCTGCAAGTGTTTGCTCGACTATTTGCCATATTAATTGAGCGGCTGCACTAGAGCCATGGGTGCCGCCGGCCGCCAACGCCCAGTTTGCGTGAGTTGAGAAAAAGAAGGCGGCGGTGCCCAGCTGTGCAATTGAGCGAGAATTGTTGTTCGAGTTCCAAAGGTAGACTAACTCCGATCAGTCCATCTCTCTTATCACATGTGAGAATCCACAAAAGTTGTGTGGGCAAAACACCGCCCCTTATCCAAGAGCCAAAACTTCAGCAATGAATGGGTCTAAGACTCCTCAAGCCCCGAGGAACGCCATATGAGACCGGGCTACACCTCCGGCTCCTACTTTCCTGCAAACAAACTTTTCTGCATGAGTTGGACGTACAAGCCAAATTTTGAGATGGTGCATCCAATGAACATTTTTTTAATCAATTGGACGTACGAGCCAAGTTTTTTTTTGAGGGGAGGGGACGTATGAGCCAAGCTTTGAGATGGTGCGTCCAATGAACCTTTTTTCCTTTTCACAAAAAAACTCATGGACCGTCGATCGCGTTTTGACTTGGATCCAAAACAAATCCTATGTGAGTTTTTTTGGAACTCTTTTCCTTTCTTTTTTATGGTGATCGAGACTTGAATTTGTTTTTTTTAACCCAAGCAGGATACCGTGGCCTCACCATTGTCCCACCGACGTCTTCGTCCAGCCAAATCTAATTCGGATTGCTCTACTGGGTCAAAAAACAAGGGATCGGCATGTTGTATGTATCCTTCGCCCTTATTTTAAGTTCAGGGAGCAGGGATAACATTTCATGCACCCATTTAATCGCCTGCACCGGATCATACCCATCACGATCACCGATTGCGACAAGACCAAAGAGTAAACTGTATAATTAATAAATGGGGATGATCTTGCATCTATCACCATCTGAAAACATCTTATCCAGCAAGATATCGATGGATCTAGCCTCGGTAAATGAAGATCAAACCGATCCTTAACATCAGTCCAGAACTTGTTTGCGTGAATGCACCGGATGAGCGCCATTAGTCTTTGTGCGTGTGTGCACGTGTAGACGTATTAATTATTAAATTAATTCTACTAGGTACATACTGCTCAATCAATAAGGGCCGTCGGATCGGCCCAAGGGAGGCGGGATCGGAGAGCAATCCGTGGGATGGGGTGATTGACCAATCGCAAGCAAGCAGCAAAACTATCAATTCTTTTCTTTTCATTCACTCACAAGGAAAGGAAAGAAAAGAAAAGAAAAGAAAAGAAAAGAATCCCCAAACGACGCAGCACCTCGATTCATTCATTCCTCTCCTCCGTTCGCTTCCCCACATCGCCGCCGCCGCCACCCACCGCCTCGTCTCCCACGTCGCTGCCGGCCATGGCCTCCGCCCTCTACCTCTCCCTCTCCCTCACCGCCGCCGCACCCACCCTCCCCTCATCACCTCCCCTCTCCTCTCGTCACAAGAGAAGAGAAGAGAAGAGAAGAGGTTAGGTCAGGCCAGGCGGCGGAGGCAGAGGCGGCGGCCCAGATCCGCCACGGTCGCCTAGGGCCTCGACGGCCAGCGCGCGCCGGGACATGGCCTCCGACGACGCGGCCGTCAATCCAAGGTACTCGACGGGGATGCTGCTTCCTTGTGCTCTGCTCCGTGTCTGCTCGGCTAGGGTTCGTTCGGTGCTAGTGCCAAATCAAGCTGGGTTTGTCCGCCCTCTTGAAGCGTATGTAGAATTGCTATATAGGCTGTAGAGGGACATGCATGGGGAAAATTTGTTCTTGTTCCAAGTTAGATTGCCATTTATGCATAGTACCGGTCCGCATGTGCAATCCCTTATTTATTTTCCTGAATGTCTTGAACTGTCGAACATTCTTCTTTAATTGTGTGATGTTATGTACTGTGGTACCTAAATGTTGGGATTAAATGATTAATTCATCATGCTTATGAGGAATGTTGATTATTTTTGTGCATTAGCTTCTGCTGGGATTTTTGGGTCGATTTGTACCCATTGGTCCATTATGGTGGTGATCCTCTTTATTTTATTGGCTGAATAAGCTTGATCTTGGAATGATCGTGTGTATTGGAACGTACAAGATCATGTGGAATTAGTTAAGTTGGTATACATTTGTTGCATGCTCCATTAGTCGTTTATACTTGAAACCTGGCCTGTCATTTTTAATAAATATTACATCATCAAAGTTGTTTTATGCATGCTGCGGGTAACTGTATACTCTCTCCTGACAGTTTTATTACTTGTTGTATGCAGGCTGATTGGAGCCTACAATCAGGCTATTTTTTTCTCCTTTAAACGTCTATTTTTTTGATATCAGGTGCTCCTTGAGCTGTCTAAGAACAAGCAGACCAACATTTCACCATCTTCGGCCGCCCCAGGGTATTTCATCTCTTTGGCCTCTTCCAGCACTATCTTCTTTGTTCCTGACTATAAATATTGATGCATGTGCCCTGTTTTAAAGTGGAAAATCATTTGCTTGTAGCATGTACTGTCCATCTGTTGTGCTAACTTGCATTGTGCTGGTACTTATCATTTGCAAAATATATCTCCGTTTTCGCTATTATGAGAATCTCATATGCATTGTTTCCTGTTAAATCTAAAGTTTTGCAGCAATTTTTCATCGTTATGAGAATTTTATATTCATGGATTCACTTGATTATGTTTCTAAAATATCATAATTTATTATTTGCAGATGCTGGCCTTCAGTCTTCAGGAGTTGGAGCTCTAGGAAGAAGAATCCTAAAGAAAACACACATCCAGCAATGCGTTTTAGCTCACTGGACTAGTTATCTGTTTATTTAGTTGTATTTTAGCTAAATACCAGATTTGTACTGTTATCTCACTGTTACCAGATTTGTATTTTAGCTGAAAACCAGATTTGTACTGTTACCAGCAATGCGCTTTATCTCAATGGACTAGTTATCTGTATATCTGTATCATTGTAATTTACTTTGCTTGGCTGTTGTATGAAATATTATGCCTTATTGGCTCTTTTTGAATCAAATTATCTAATTGCACAAATGTAGAACAAACGTGTGGTACAGAAAGAGTGATCCTGGCGACCTACTTTAAAATGAAAAAGAAATAAAAGAAAACTGACAAGTGGGCTCGAAAAACTCTGAGGCCCAAAAAAATGTATACTGTAAAAGACTGTGTCCCAAAAAATGAAATGGCTCTTGGGCTTGGCCCATGTAGCTGACAAAAAATACTTATTGTTTTCTTTCTTGCTTTATTTATTTTATTTTGTTTCTACTTACAACAAAATACTTATTGTTGTTTTTTTTTGTTTTCTGCATTATTTATTTTCTTTTGTTTTTTGCTTTATTTTTTAATTCTTTTTGCTTCTAGTTTTAGGAAAATTATAAACTTTCTGTTAGTGCCATCACTTTTCAAATTTGAAAACACTTTTTTTTGTTTTCTTTCTTGCTTTATTTATTTTATTTTGTTTCTACTTACAACAAAATACTTATTGTTGTTTTTTTGTTTTGTTTTCTGCATTATTTATTTTCTTTTGTTTTTTGCTTTATTTTTTAATTCTTTTTGCTTTTAGTTTTAGGAAAATTATAAACTTTCTGTTAGTGCCATTACTTTTCAAATTGGAAAACACTTTTTTTTGTTTTCTTTCTTGCTTTATTTATTTTATTTTGTTTCTACTTACAACAAAATACTTATTGTTGCTATTTTTAATTATTACGAGGGCCGAACCATAAGACATTAAAGCATTTCAAATGAACTCTAAAAAAGTTGAAAGTTGACATGGTATCATAAATTGACCCACACATAGCATGTGCATGTACAAAACAAACAATGGTATCATACTCGTCAGTTACAAAGTTGGCATGGTATCATCATAATAGTTGCGGGAGAAATTCTTCACTTTTTCTTCGCTTGTGTCATTTGCTTATTGCGCCGTAACCATGGATAATCTTCATCGTTTATCAGGATGCTGGGGTCAGCCTTGACTTTAAAGGGAGGAATTTCATGAAACTTTTCATAATCTTCAGACTTGTCTGTCTTGTCCTTGTTGGGGAACGTAGCAGAAATTCAAAAAATTTCCTACGTGTCACCAAGATCTATCTATGGAGAGACCAGCAACGAGTAGAAGGAGAGTGCATCTACATACCCTTGTAGATCGCTAAGCGGAAGCGTTCAAGTGAACGGGGTTGATGGAGTCGTACTCGTCGTGATTCAAATCACCGATGATCAAGTGCCGAACGCACGGCACCTCCGCGTTCAACACACGTACAGCCCGGTGACGTCTCCCACGCCTTGATCCAGCAAGGAGAGAGGGAGAGGTTGAGGAAGACTCCATCCAGCAGCAGCACAACGGCGTGGTGGTGGTGGATGAGTGTGGCAATCCAGCAGGGCTTCGCTAAGCACCATGGGAGAGGAGGAGTACTTGGGAGAGAGGAGAGGGCTGCAACCAAAGGCAGAGATCGAATCACGTGTATTGTGTCTTTTCCCATGGGTAGCCCTATGCCTCACTATTTATAGGGGGAGAGGGGGCTGCGCCCCCCTCTAGGGTTTCCCACCCCCAAGGGGTGCGGCCAGCCCTAGATGGGATAGGGGGTGGCGGCCAAGAGGGGGAGGAGAGGGAGGCGCAGGGAGCATGGGCCTTAGGGCCCATCTGCCCTAGGGTTTTCCCCCTCCCACTCTCCCCTGCGCCCTGGGCCCCTTGTGGGGGGCGCACCAGCCCACCTGGGGCTGGTTCCCTCCCACACATGGCCCATGCAGCCCTCCGGGGTTGGTGGCCCCACTTGGTGGACCCCCGGGACCCTCCCGGTGGTCCCGGTACTTTACCGATAAAACCCGAAACTTTTCCGGTGACCAAAACAGGACTTCCCATATATAAATCTTTACCTCCGGACCATTCCGGAACTCCTCGTGACGTCCGGGATCTCATCCGGGACTCCGAACAACATTCGGTAACCACATACAAGCTTCCTTTATAACCCTAGCGTCATCGAACCTTAAGTGTGTAGACCCTACGGGTTCGGGAGACATGTAGACATGACCGAGACGTTCTCCGGTCAATAACCAACAGCGGGATCTGGATACCCATGATGGCTCCCACATGTTCCACGATGATCTCATCGGATGAACCACGATGTCAAGGACTTAATCAATCCCGTATACAATTCCCTTTGTCTAGCGGTATTGTACTTGCCCGAGATTCGATCGTCGGTATCCTTATACCTTGTTCAATCTCGTTACCGGCAAGTCTCTTTACTCGTTCCGTAACACATCATCCCGTGATCAACTCCTTGGTCACATTGCGCATATGATGATGTCCTACCGAGTGGGCCCAGAGATACCTCTCCGCTTACACGGAGTGACAAATCCCAGTCTCGATTCGTGCCAACCCAACAGACACTTTCGGAGATACCTGTAATGCACCTTTATAGCCACCCAGTTACGTTGTGACGTTTGGTACACCCAAAGCACTCCTACGGTATCCGGGAGTTGCACAATCTCATGGTCTAAGGAAAAGATACTTGACATTAGAAAAGCTCTAGCAAACGAACTACACGATCTTTGTGCTATGCTTAGGATTGGGTCTTGTCCATCACATCATTCTCCTAATGATGTGATCCCGTTATCAACGACATCCAATGTCCATAGCCAGGAAACCATGACTATCTGTTGACCACAACGAGCTAGTCAACTAGAGGCTCACTAGGGACATATTGTGGTCTATGTATTCACACGTGTATTACGATTTCCGGATAATACAGTTATAGCATGAATAAAAGACAATTATCATGAACAAGGAAATATAATAATAATACTTTTATTATTGCCTCTAGGGCATATTTCCAACAGTCTCCCACTTGCACTAGAGTCAATAATCTAGTTCACATCACCATGTGATTAACACTGACAGGTCACATCACCATGTGACCAACATCCAAAGAGTTTACTAGTGTCATTAAACTAGTTCACATCATCATGTGATTAAGACTCAATGAGTTCTTGGTTTGATCATGTTGCTTGTGAGAGAGGTTTTAGTCAACGGGTCTGAACCTTTCAGATCCGTGTGTGCTTTACAAATCTCTATGTCATCTCCTAGATGTAGCTACCACGCTCTATTTGGAGCCATTCCAAATAACTGTTCTACTTGGAGCTATTCTAAATTGTGCTCCATTATACGTATCCGGTATCTCTACTCAGAGTTATCCGGATAGGTGTTAAGCTTGCATCGACGTAACTCTTTACGTCGAACTCTTTATCACCTCCATAATCGAGAAAATTCCTCAGTCCACTAGTTACTAAGGATAACTTTGACCGATGTCCTGTGATCCATTCTTGGATCACTCTTGTACCCCTTGACTGACTCATGGCAAGGCACACTACAGGTGCGGTACACAGCCTAGCATACTGTAGAGAGCCTATGATAAAAGCATAGGGGACGACATTCATCCTTTTTCTTTCTTCTGCCGTGGTCGAGATTTTAAGTCTTAACTTCATACCTTACAACTCAGGCAAGAACTCCTTCTTTGACTGATCCATCTTGAACACCTTCAAGATCATGTCAAGGTACATGCTCATTTGAAAGTACTATTAAGCATTTTGATCTATCTTATAGATCTTGATGCTTATTGTTCAAGTAGCCTAATCCAGGTTTTCCATTGAAAAACAGTTTTCAAATAACCCTAGATGCTTTCTAGAAATTCTACATCATTTCTGATCATCAATATGTCAGCAACATATACTCATCAGAAATTCTATAGTGCTCCCACTCACTTCTTTGGAAATACAAGTTTCTCATAAACTTTGTATAAACCCAAAATCTTTGATCATCTTATCAAAGCGCACATTCCAACTCCGAGATGCTTACTCCAGTCCATGGAAGGATCGCTGGAGCTAGCATACCTTTTAGCATCCTTAGGATCGACAAAACTTTCTGATTTGTATCACATACAACCTTTCCATACGAAGACTAGTAAGGAAACTCGTTTTGTCATCCATCTGCCAGATTTCATAAATGCAGCTAATGCTAACATGAATCCGACGGATTTAAGCATCGCTACGGATGAGAAAATCTCATCGTAGTCAACTCCTTGAACTTGTGAAAAACTCTTCGCCACAAGTCGAGCTTCATGGATGGCAACATTACCATCCACGTCCGTCTTCTTCTTAAAAGATCCATTTATCTCAATGGCATGCCGATCATTGGGCAAGTCCACCAAAGTCCATGCTTTGTTCTGATACATGGATCCTATCTCGGATTTCATGGCTTCTAACCATTTGTCGGAATTTGGGCCCACCATTGCTTCTCCATAGCTCGTAGGTTCATTGTTGTCTAGCAACATGACCTTCAAGACAGGATTGCTGTACCACTCTGAAGTAGTACGTGTCCTTGTCACCCTACAAGGTACGGCAGTGACTTGATCCGAAACTTCATGATCACTATCATAAGCTTCCACTACAATTGGTGTAGGTGCCACGGGAACAACTTCCTGTGGCCTGCTACACACTTGTTGAAGTGATGGTTCAATAACCTCATCAAGTCTCCACCATCCTCCCACTCAACTTTTCGAGACAAACCTTTTCTCGAGAAAGGACCTGATTCAAGAAACAATCCATATTGCTTTCGGATTTGAATTAGGAGGTATACCCAACTGTTTTGGGTGTCCTATGAAGATGCATTTTATCCGCTTTGGGTTCGAGCTTATCAATCCTGAAACTTTTTCACATCGCAGCCCCAAACCTTTAAGAAATGACAACTTAGGTTTCTCTAAACCATAATTCATACGGTGTCATCTCAACGGAATTACGTGGTACCCTATTTAAAGTGAATGTGGTTGTCTCTAATGCCTAACCCATGAACAATAGTGGTAATTCGATAAGAGACATCATGGTACACACCATATCCAATAGGGTACAACTATGATGTTCGGACACACCATCAGACTATGGTGTTCCAGGCGGTATTAATTGTGAAACAATTTCCACAATGTCTTAATTGTGTGCCAAAACTCGTAACTCAGATATTCATCTCTATGATCATATCATAGACATTCTATCCTCTTGTCACGAAGATCTAAGACTTCACTCTGAAATTACTTGAACCATTCAATAATTCAGACTTGTGTTTCATCAAGTAAATATACTCAACATCTACTCGAATCATCCGTGAAGTAAGAACATAACGATATTCACTGCATGCCTCAGCACTCATTGGACTGCACACATCGAAATGTGTTTGCTTCCAACGAGTTGCTATCTTGTTCCATTTTACTGAAACCGAGGCTTTTCAGTCATCTTGCCTATGTGGTATGATTTGCATATCTCAAGTGATTCAAAATCAAGTGAGTCCAAATGATCCATCTGCAAGGAGTTTCTTCATGCATATACACCAATAGACATGGTTCGCATGTCTCAAACCTTTCAAAACGAGTGAGTCCAAAGATCCATCAATATGGAGCTTCTTCATGCGTTTTACACCAATATGACTTACATGGCAGTGCCACGAGTAAGTGGTACTATCATTACTATCTTATATCTTTTGGCATGAAAATGTGTATCACTATGATCGAGATTCAATAAACCATTCCATTAGGTGCAAGACCATTGAAGGTATTATTCAAATAAATAGAGTAACCATTATTCTCCTTAAATGAATAACCGTATTGCAATAGACATAATCCAATCATGTCCATGCTCAACGCAAACACCAATCTCGATGGTAGAGGGAGCGTGCGATGCTTGATCATATCAACATTGGAAACACTTCCAACACACATCGTCAGCTCACCTTTAGCTAGTCTCCGTTTATTCCGTGGATTTTATTTCGAGTTACTAACACTTAGCAACCGAACCGGTATCTAATACCCTGGTGCTACTAGGAGTACTAGTAAAGTACACATTAACATAATGTATATCCAATATACTTTTATCGACCTTGCCAGCCTTCTCATCTACCAAGTATCTAGGGTAATTCTGCTCCAGTGGTTGTTCCCCTTATTACAGAAGCATTCAGTCTCGGGTTTGGGTTCAACCTTGGGTTTCTTCACTAGAGCAGCAGCTGATTTGCCGTTTCATGAAGTATCCCTTCTTGCCCTTGCCCTTCTTGAAACTAGTGGTTTCATCAACAATTGATGCTCCTTATTGATTTCTACTTTCGCGGTGTCAAACATCGTGAATACCTCAAGGATCATCATATCTATCCCTGATATGTTATAGTTCATCACAAAGCTCTAGCAGCTTGGTGGTAATGACTTCGGAGAACCATCACTATTTCATCTGGAAGATCAACTTCCACTCGATTCAAGCGATTGTTGTACTCAGAAAATCTGAGTACAAGCACAACAATTGAGCTTTTCTCCTTAGTTTGCAGGCTAAGAAAATCGTCGGAGGTCTTATACCTCTTGACGTGGGAACGAGCCTGAAATCCTAATTTCAGCCCTTGAAACATCTCATATGTTCCGCGACGTTTTGAAAACGTCTTTGGTGCCTCTACTTAAACCATTTTAACTGAACTATCACGTAGTTATCAAAACGTGTATGTCCGATGTTCGCAACATCCACAAATGACGTTTGGGGTTCAACACACTGAGCGGTGCATTAAGGACATAATCTTTCTACTGTCCGCATAATCGCTACTATGAACTTTCAACTATATTTTCTCTAGTAACATATCTAAACAGTAGAACTATAGCGTGAGCTACGACATAATTTGCAAAATCCTTTTGACTATGTTCAGGATAATTAAGTTCATCTTATGAACTCCCACTCAGATAGACATCCCTCTGGCCATCTAAGTGATTACATGATCCGAGTCAACTAGGCCGTGTCCGATCATCACGTGAGACGGACTAGCCAACGTCGGTGAACATCTTCATGTTGATCGTATCTTCTATACGACTCATGCTCGACCTTTCGGTCTCCGTGTTCCGAGGCCATGTCTGTACATGCTAGGCTCGTCAAGTTAACCATAAGTGTTTTCGCTGTGTAAATCTGTCTTACACCCGTTATATGTGAACGTAAGAATCCATCACACCCGATCATCACGTGGTGCTTAGAAGCGACGAACTGTAGCAACGGTGCACAGTTAGGGGAGAACACTTCTTGAAATTTTGTAAGGGATCATCTTATTTACTACCGTCGTCCTAAGTAAACAAGATGCATAAACATGATAAACATCACATGCAATCAAATAGTGACATGATATGGCCAATATCATTTTGCTCCTTTTGATCTCCATCTTCGGGGCTCCATGATCATCATCGTCACCGGCATGACACCATGATCTCCATCATCATGATCTCCATCATCGTGTCTCCATGAAGTCGTCTCGCCAACTTATTACTTCTACTACTATGGCTACCGGTTAGCAATAAAGTAAAGTAATTACATGGCGTTGTTCAATGACACGCAGGTCATACAATAAATAAAGACAACTCCTATGGCTCCTGCCGGTTGTCATACTCATCGACATGCAAGTCGTGAATCCTATTACAAGAACATGATCAATCTCATACATCACATATCATTCATCACATTCTTCTTGGCCATATCACATCACATAGCATACCCTGCAAAAACAAGTTAGACGTCCTCTAATTGTTGTTTGCATGTTTTACGTGGCTGCTATGGGTTTCTAGCAAGAACGTTTCTTACCTACGCAAAACCACAACGTGATATGCCAATTGCTATTTACCCTTCATAAGGACCCTTTTCATCGAATCCGTTCCGACTAAAGTGGGAGAGACTGGCACCCGCTAGCCACCTTATGCACCAAGTGCATGTCAATCGGTGGAACCTGTCTCACGTAAGAGTACGTGTAAGGTCGGTCCGGGCCGCTTCATCCCACAATACCGTCGAAACAAGATTGGACTAGTAACGGTAAGCATATTGAACAAAATCAACGCCCACAACTACTTTGTGTTCTACTCGTGCAAAGAATCTACGCAATAGACCTAGCTCATGATGCCACTGTTGGGGAACGTAGCAGAAATTCAAAAATTTCCTACGTGTCACCAAGATCTATCTATGGAGAGACCAGCAACGAGTAGAAGGAGAGTGCATCTACATACCCTTGTAGATCGCTAAGCGGAAGCGTTCAAGTGAACGGGGTTGATGGAGTCGTACTCGTCGTGATTCAAATCACCGATGATCAAGTGCCGAACGCACGGCACCTCCGCGTTCAACACACGTACAGCCCGGTGACGTCTCCCACGCCTTGATCCAGCAAGGAGAGAGGGAGAGGTTGAGGAAGACTCCATCCAGCAGCAGCACAACGGCGTGGTGGTGGTGGATGAGTGTGGCAATCCAGCAGGGCTTCGCTAAGCACCACGGGAGAGGAGGAGTACTTGGGAGAGAGGAGAGGGCTGCAACCAAAGGCAGAGATCGAATCACGTGTATTGTGTCTTTTCCCATGGGCAGCCCTATGCCTCACTATTTATAGGGGGAGAGGGGGCTGCGCCCCCCCTCTAGGGTTTCCCACCCCCAAGGGGTGCGGCCAGCCCTAGATGGCAAAGGGGGTGGCGGCCAGGAGGGGGAGGAGAGGGAGGCGCAGGGAGCATGGGCCTTAGGGCCCATCTGCCCTAGGGTTGCCCCATCCCACTCTCCCCTGCGCCCTGGGCCCCTTGTGGGGGGCGCACCAGCCCACCTGGGGCTGGTTACCTCCAACACATGGCCCATGCAGCCCTCCGGGGTTGGTGGCCCCACTTGGTGGACCCCCGGGACCCTCCCGGTGGTCCCGGTACTTTACCGATAAAACCCGAAACTTTTCCGGTGACCAAAACAGGACTTCCCATATATAAATCTTTACCTCCGGACCATTCCGGAACTCCTCGTGACGTCCGGGATCTCATTCGGTAACCACATACAAGCTTCCTTTATAACCCTAGCGTCATCGAACCTTAAGTGTGTAGACCCTACGGGTTCGGGAGACATGTAGACATGACCGAGACGTTTTCTGGTCAATAACCAACAGCGGGATCTGGATACCCATGATGGCTCCCACATGTTCCACGATGATCTCATCGGATGAACCACGATGTCAAGGACTTAATCAATCCCGTATACAATTCCCTTTGTCTAGCGGTATTGTACTTGCCCGAGATTCGATCGTCGGTATCCTTATACCTTGTTCAATCTCGTTACCGGCAAGTCTCTTTACTCGTTCCGTAACACATCATCCCGTGATCAACTCCTTGGTCACATTGCGCATATGATGATGTCCTACCGAGTGGGCCCAGAGATACCTCTCCGCTTACACGGAGTGAAAAATCCCATTCTTGATTCGTGCCAACCCAACAGACACTTTCGGAGATACCTGTAATGCACCTTTATAGCCACCCAGTTACGTTGTGACGTTTGATACACCCAAAGCACTCCTACAGTATCCGGGAGTTGCACAATCTCATGGTCTAAGGAAAAGATACTTGACATTAGAAAAGCTCTAGCAAACGAACTACACGATCTTTGTGCTATGCTTAGGATTGGGTCTTGTCCATCACATCATTCTCCTAATGATGTGATCCCGTTATCAACGACATCCAATGTCCATAGCCAGGAAACCATGACTATCTGTTGATCACAACGAGCTAGTCAACTAGAGGCTCACTAGGGACATATTGTGGTCTATGTATTCACACGTGTATTACGATTTCCGGATAATACAGTTATAGCATGAATAAAAGACAATTATCATGAACAAGGAAATATAATAATAATACTTTTATTATTGCCTCTAGGGCATATTTCCAACAGTCCTCCACTCCCACGATGTCCCTTTTTCCTGAAAGAACTATGTGGCGCTTTGGCTCATCGTATGATGTATTTGCTTCCTTATCTTTTCTCTTTCTCGGTCTACTGGACATGTCCTTCACATAGATAACCTGTGCCACATCATTGGCTAGGACGAACGGTTTGTCAGTGTACCCAAGATTTTTCGGATCCACTGTTGTCATTCCGTACTGTGGGTCTTCCTGTACCCCGCCTCCTGACAGATTGACCCATTTGCACTTAAACAAAGGGACCTTAAAATCATGTCCGTAGTCAAGTTCCCATATGTCCACTATGTAACCATAATATGTGTCCTTTCCCCTCTCGGTTGTTGCATCAAAGCGGACACCGCTGTTTTGGTTGGTGCTCTTTTGATCTTGGTCAATCGTGTAAAATGTATTCCCATTTATTTCGTATCCTTTCCAAATCAATACAGTCAAAGATGGTCCCCTGGATAACAAGTACAGCTCATCACAAACAGTGTTGTCACCTCTGATATGTGCTTCCAACCAACTGCTGAAAGTCCTGATGTGTTCACATGTAATCCAGTCGTCGCACTGCTCCGGATGTTTGAAGCGCAGACTGTTCTTGTGTTCATCGACATACGGGGTCACCAAGGTAGAGTTCTGTAGAACTGTGTAGTGGGCTTGAGACCAAGAATATCCGTCCCTGCATATTATTGAGTCCTTTCCATGCGTGCCTTTTCCAGTCAGTCTCCCCTCATACCGCGATTTAGGGAGACCTATCTTCTTAAGGCCAGGAATGAAGTCAACACAAAACCCGATGACATCCTCTGTTTGATGACCCATGGAGATGCTTCCTTCTGGCCTAGCGCGGTTACGGACATATTTCTTTAGGACTCCCATGAACCTCTCAAAGGGGTACATATTGTGTAGAAATACGGGGCCCAGAATGACAATCTCGTCAACTAGATGAACTAGAACGTGCGTCATGATATTGAAGAAGGATGGTGGGAACACCAGCTCGAAACTGACAAGACATTGCACCACATCACTCCTTAGCCTTGGTATGATTTCTGGATCGATCACCTTCTGAGATATTGCATTGAGGAATGCACATAGCTTCACAATGGCTAATCGGACGTTTTCCGGTAGAAGCCCCCTCAATGCAACCGGAAGCAATTGCGTCATAATCACGTGGCAGTCATGAGACTTTAGGTTCTGAAACTTTTTCTCTGCCATATTTATTATTCCTTTTATATTCGACGAGAAGCCAGTCGGGACCTTCATACTAAGCAGGCATTCAAAGAAGATTTCCTTCTCTTCTTTGGTAAGAGCATAGCTGGTAGGACCTTCATACTGCTTTGGAGGCATGCCGTCTTTTTATGCAAACGTTGCAGGTCCTCCCGTGCCTCAGCTGTATCTTTTGTCTTTCCATACACGCCCAAGAAGCCTAGCAGGTTCACGCAAAGGTTCTTCGTCACGTGCATCACGTCGATCGAAGAGCGGACCTCTAGGTCTTTCTAGTAGGGTAGGTCCCAAAATATAGATTTCTTCTTCCACATGGGTGCGTGTCCCTCAGCGTCACTTGGAACAGCTAGTCCGCCGGGACCCTTTCCAAAGATTACGTGTAAATCATTGACCATAGCAAGTACGTGATCACCGGTACGCATGGCGGGCTTCTTCCGGTGATCTGCCTCGCCTTTGAAATGCTTGCCTTTCTTTCGACATTGATGGTTGGTCGGAAGAAATCGACGATGGCCCAGGTACACATTCTTCCTGCAGCTTGCCAGGTATATATTATCGGTGTCAAGTAAACAGTGCGTGCATGCGTGGTATCCCTTGTTTGTCTGTCCTGAAAGGTTACTGAGAGCGGGCCAATCATTGATGGTCACGAACAGCAACGCCTTTAGGTTAAATTCCTCCTGTTTGTGCTCATCCCACGTACGTACACCGTTTCCATTCCACAGCTGTAAAAGTTCTTCAACTAATGGCCTTAGGTACACATCAATGTCATTGCCGGGTTGCTTAGGGCCTTGGATGAGAACTGGCATCATAATGAACTTCCGCTTCATGCACATCCAAGGAGGAAGGTTATACATACATAGAGTCACAGGCCAGGTGCTGTGATTGCTGCTCTGCTCCCCGAAAGGATTAATGCCATCCGCGCTTAAAGCAAACCATACGTTCCTTGGCTCACTTGCAAACTCATCCCAGTACTTTCTCTCGATTTTTCTCCACTGCGACCCGTTAGCGGGTGCTCTCAACTTCTCGTCTTTCTTACGGTCCTCACTGTGCCATCGCATCAACTTGGCATCCTCTCCGTTTCTGAACAGACGTTTCAACCGTGGTATTATAGGAGCATACCACATCATCTTCGCAGGAACCCTCTTCCTGGGGGGCTCGCCGTCAACATCACCAGGGTCATCTCGTATGATCTTATACCGTAATGCACCGCATACCGGGCATGCGTTCAGATCCTTATACGCACCGCGGTAGGGGATGCAGTCATTAGGGCATGCATGTATCTTCTGCACATCCAATCCTAGAGGGCATACGACCTTCTTTGCTGCGTATGTACTGTCGGGCAATTCGTTATCCTTTGGAAGCTTCTTCTTCAATATTTTAAGTAGCTTCTCAAATCCTTTGTCAGGCACAGCATTCTCTGCCTTCCACTGCAGCAATTCCAGTACGGTACCGAGCTTTGTGTTGCCATCTTCGCAATTGGGGTACAACCCTTTTTTGTGGTCCTCTAGCATGCGATCGAACTTCAGCTTCTCCTTTTGACTTTCGCATTGCGTCCTTGCATCGACAATGACCCGGCGGAGATCATCATCATCGGGCACATCGTCTGGTTCCTCTTGATCTTCAGCAGCTTCGCCCGTTGCAGCATCATCGTGCACATCGTCTGGTTCCTCTTGATCTTCTGGAGCATCACCGTATTCAGGGGGCACATAGTTGTCATCGTACTCTTCTTCTTCGCCGTCTTCCATCATAACCCCTATTTCTCCGTGCCTCGTCCAAACATTATAGTGTGGCATGAAACCCTTGTAAAGCAGGTGGGTGTGGAGGATTTTCCGGTCAGAGTAAGACTTCGTATTCCCACATATAGGGCATGGACAACACATAAAACCATTCTGCTTGTTTGCCTCAGCCACTTCGAGAAAATTATGCACGCCCTTAATGTACTCGGAGGTGTGTCTTGAACCGTACATCCATTGCCGGTTCATCTGTGTGCATTATATATAATTAAGTGTGTCAAAAATCATTACAGAACATCATGAATAGATAATTAAGTGACCAAATTAATAGAAGTTCATCATCACATTAAAACCAAAGTACATACATAGTTCTCATCTAACAACATAAAGCTCTGCAGAGCATCTAAATTAATTAAACCATACACTGAAACTATGTAAAACATTTCAATGCGAAAACAAATGCGATCATAATCGCAACCAATGTAACAACTGATCCAACGGCATAATGATACCAAGCCTCGGTATGAATGGCATATTTTCTAATCTTTCTAATCTTCAAGCGCATTGCATCGATCTTGATCTTGTGATCATCGACGACATCCGCAACATGCAACTCCAATATCATCTTCTCCTCCTCAATTTTTCTAATTTTTTCCTTTAACAAATTGTTTTCTTCTTCAACTAAATTTAACCTCTCGACAATAGGGTCGGTTGGAATTTCCGGTTCAACAACCTCCTAGATGAATAAAATCTATGTCAGTTGGTCGGCATAATTGTCATAAACAATAAATGAACCAATAGTTATGAAAAGATAATATATACCACATCCGAATCATAGACAGGACGAGGGCCGACGGGGGCGGATCCCAAAACCATCGCACTATATAAGATGCAATAATAAAAGTAAGAAAATTATACAAGTATATATCTATCTAAACATACAAATAAGAATATTTTTCCTTTCAGAAAGAAGATAAGAACAAGAGGCTCACCACGGTGGTGCCGGCGATGTGATCGGTGCGGGTGATCGACGACGTTGAAGACGGGGACGGGGCATGACGGACCGCTAAACCTAGACAAATATGGAGGAAAATGGAGCTTGGCGGTCGAGCTTGGAGAGGAGAAACCCTAAGTAGTGTGGCTCGGGCATTCCATCGAACACCTTGTGTGCATAGGAGGTGAGCTAGAGCACCACCAAGCCCTCTCCCCCTCGGCCAGAAAAAACAGAGCAGTGTGCTCTGCTCTTGCGCGAGGGGGGTATATATAGGCACCACCATTGGTCCCGGTTAGTCGCATGAACCGGGACTAAAGGTTTGCCTTCAGTCCCGGTTCAAGCCACCAACCGGGACCAATTGTGGTGGGCCAGGAGTGCGGCCCATTGGTCCCGGTTCGTCCCACCAACCGGGACCAAAAGGTCCAGACGAACCGGGACCAATGGCCCACGTGGCCCGGCCGGCCTCCGGGGCTCAAGAACCGGGTCAAATGCTCCCATTGGTCCCGGTTCTGGATTGAACCGGGACTAATGGGCTGGACCGGCCTGGACCATTGCCCCCTTTTCTACTAGTGCAAGCATTCGGTTGGGCGGCGACGCCGTGGAAGATTTACGTGGGTGGGTGATTCCGTTGGGTGTCTAATTAAGTGGCATGTGTAGCTGCTGGTCCGGCCGGAATATAGAAAAGCTCCGCATGTAATCCAGACCTAGCTTGCAATATTGAGGCAATCCGATTCCGATTTGAAGCCTGTGTGATGTTGAGACATGTCCAACATGAAATGTATTGGGAAATATTGATGCATGTGCCCTATTTTAAAGTGGAAAATCATTTGCATGTAGCTTGTACTGTCCATCTGTTGTGTTAACTTGCATTGTGTTGGTACTTATCATTTGCAAAATATATCTCCGTTTTCGCTATTATGAGAATCTCATATGCATTGTTTCCTGTTAAATCTAAAGTTTTGCAGCAATTTTTCATCGTTATGAGAATTTTATATTCATGGATTCACTTGATTATGTTTCTAAAATATCATAATTTAAATTATTTGCAGATGTTGGCCTTCAGTCTTCAGGAGTTGGAGCTCTAGGAAGAAGAATCCTGAAGAAAACACACATCCAGCAATGTGTTCTAGCTCACTCGACTAGTTATCTGTTTATTTAGTTGTATTTTAGCTAAATACCAGATTTGTACTGTTATCTCACTGTTACCAAATTTGTATTTTAGCTGAAAACCAGATTTGTACTGTTACCAGCAATGCGCTTTAGCTCACTGGACTAGTTAGCTGTATATCTGTATCATTGTAATTTACATTGCTTGGCTGTTGTATGAAATATTATGCCTTATTGGCTCTTTTTGAATCAAATTATCTAATTGCACAAATATAGAACAAACGTGTGGTACAGAAAGAGTGATCCTGGCGACCTACTTTAAAATGAAAAAGAAATAAAAGAAAACTGACAAGTGGGCTGGAAAAACTCTGAGGCCCAAAAAAAGTATACTGTAAAAGACTGTGTCCCAAAAAATGAAATGGCTTTTGGGCTTGGCCCATGTAGCTGACAAAAAATGAAAGGAAAAAATAAAAAATAGGCTGAATTAACGGGCTCGACCCATATAGACACCGAATTGGACCGGGTTGATTCTTATCCACGCCAGCTTGCCACGCTGGATCCAACGTGGCCTGGGGAGGCTGCCAGTGACCAAAAATTTGGTCGTAAAACCAACAACCTTTTACATATCACAAAGAAGGTCATTAATTTTAGTTTATGACGGCCAGCTTTTGACCATCTGTTTTTGGTCACAAAAAGGTCGCAAATGAAAAACAATGACCATTCAACGACCAATAGTGATGGTCACAAGTTGACATATTTCTTTTAGTGAACCATTGCTCTTGTATATCTCTTCGCCCGCTATGTTGTGCATGCACCGTTGGTGGTAAAGCCGGAGGAAAATGTTCCTCCTCCAGGTCCAAGAGGTACCTAGGGAATAGGATGAAGAAAAACGGTCTGTCCAGCGACTTGTGTACTTTGTGGCCAAGGTGCTACATGATGCGGAGATCCGGCATCCCACTATCTAGAATATGTCATATGCCATAATTATTGCCTCTCGAAAGTTACGACACTATTTCCAAGCCCATTCAGTATCGGTACTATCCTCCTTTACCTTGGACCTATCCTCCTAAATAGGAGGCCACGGGACGCAACTCCGAGTGCACTGTGGAGCTGGCAGAATTCGAGATGCCATAGTGGAATAACAATAGAAAAGCTCCCCATGTAAACCAGGCGTACCTTGCAATATTGAGGCAATCCGATTCCGATTCGAAGCCCATGTGATGTTGAGACATGTCCAACATGAAATGTATTGGGCAGTGGAAAATTTTATATTAATTAATGACAGAGTCATAAAGAAAATATACCAGATTGTTGCCATTGTTGTAACTTCTCATCTCTAACATATTGATGGTGTTTAGAATACCGGATAAAACAAGGCAAGAAAAATACTTACGTTGCATATCCTCTTTATATTTCAAAATATATATGAAGTGTTTAGGTGGGATGACGTCTTCAATAAGAATTGGTAATATTCACTTGATGTAGTAATGCACCCAACGATCTGATGAATCAATATGGTTCTGGTCAAATGAACTGATGGCATGAATACATTCTATCAAAATTTGTAATTCACTCATGGATCCTTACGGTAAGGGTTATTGTCCATATGAAATAAATCAACCTCAACTTGGCTTAGGTAGAAATGAGATGTCTGCATCAGTGACATGTAAGTTCAAATAGGGGAACGACTCTGCTAGAAGTGAATTGTTCCATTTACCAAGCCACAGAGATTCATATCCTATGTTTCCCAATCTACATGAACATATCCCCCTAAAAATAATAGTAAGAGTACACTATTCTCAAATCATATTCATCCTCTCAAATTTCTCCTTGCGCACATAAACACATGCCCAAGCTGTAGAGAGACAAATAAGAGAAACAATAGTTTAAGTGTGTGTCACTGATTAATCGAGGCAACCCAGAAAAACCATCATCCATATGAAATATCTTCTCATGCATATTAGTGCTTGCTAGTCGAATAACTAATATAATCAGGTTTTAATTGGAATAGATCTAGATAAAAAATATTTATAAATAATGTGTTATTATATTTCACATTAGGATATCCATTACTAAATTATTCATGGGAGTCCTTTTTAGTTTGTATGGTGATAAACATGAAGTAATGATACCGCGTCGAGTGACAACCAGTTTCATGTGATGCATAATATTGGAGTAAGATTCTATAAATTTCTTTGATTGATTATTGAATGTGCATATATATGTGATTATTTATTCCTGGTCATGTCCCTTTCTTTTATGTAGCTAGTCTTCTGCTATTAATATATGCATCCGGACCAAACATTAAGATCTTATTGTATATCATAATCAATTGAAGTCATTAAGTCAAACATGTGAATATTTCACCTTTCTTCCATGAAGGTGAGAATAAAATATGACAACCGTGAGAGTACCCCCACCCCAACCCCCACCCAACATGAGGCCACCGCCTCGGCGTGCACAGACCATCCACCCAACTAGGGCCAATTGAGGCCTCGCTGCCACCCACACCGGTAGCAACATAGGCTCTTCTGGTGGATGCCCTGTAGCCGACAAGAAGAAGAGGGTTGGAGGAGCGTGCCACAATGACAAAATCCTAATCGCCCTTGAATGGCCTACAGAGAGTGATGCGAGGGCGAATCGCAGGATGGAACTATAAATTTCTTCTCTATGCTATGGTTGATCTTGCACCATATCCTCATCTCGGTGATATCTAGTCAAGAAGGTAGAAAGGACTTTTGTAGCTTCAAACAAGGTAAAAAAAATCTTGGATGAACGTAGCGTGAGGATTTGTAGAGATTAATTTGAAGAGGTCATTGGCATACTTAGGAGGTTGGCCTTGGCCACGCAGTACATTCCAAGAGTAGAAAATAAAACTAGTTTTGTGAGAGAGAAAATTTGTGTGCACCAGGATAGGATAGGATTGCTAATTCAATGATATGAGGTCACTAGACGACCGATTGCGTAAGGATGGACGATCCAAAGGATACATGTACCTAACATAGCGAGGCAGGGGGCGTTAAATATCTGACGTTCCATTGGCATGGTTTACTGGCTGTTTCTTAGGTAATAAGTTCTTGTGTTGTCGGATGTGATGTTGACCTAATATTTGTATGGTCCAAAGGACGATATTTGTGTGAATAAGAACGACTTAACATGTAAGATTATGATTCCCCTAAGAAAGGAAAGATTCCGATTCACGGAAAAACATGAAGGAATTTGCATATATATATATATATAAATACGCGGGTCACACTGCCATATGTATGTTGCATTCATCTATACTTGATATATATTATTCGTTGTTGCATTCATCTAGGATAATATGAACAATATTTACATCTCGGGACAATAAAATTAGATTTTGGCGCAAATTCAATTCCTTTTTGTATGAAGTTGTTGGCAAGTACAATGGTGTGTGATGGTGAAGGACAAAAAGGGTCATGGTATGTGTCCCATAATGCAAAAAAAATATTATCTCTCATAACATTTTTCAGCTTTCGCTATTCCAGTCCTTCTCATCCCTTGATTCTGTCCACAAAGATTTTTTGGAATTTTAGAGAAAATGTAAATATTTATTTCTTATACTTGATTTTTTTTATTTGCCCATATTTCTATGAATACCATATCATACCTGATCCATATGCTCGATGTCTTCTCGTAATACTCCAATTCTATCTTGCTTTCCAATGTAAATCAATGTAACTATCATTGAGTGTTGCCGAGATTTGTGAAATGTTCTCTCACTAACCCTCGTCATAACTTGTTATTCTCTGTGGTGCGAATGTCATTGTTTTCTCTGGCAGTAGTTTGTCTAGAGAATGTTATCCTATTTAATTTTTCTGCATTAGTCAATAATATGCAACAAAAATTACAGGAGAAATATTGTAGCCAGAATGTGCAGCTTGATAAAACACAATCAGAATTATTAAAAAATCAATATATCAAATTTTATATATATGAATGAATCATTTTATTTATTCACATCATAAAAGATTTATCTAGGATGTATTTTACAAAAGATTAAAAAACTCGTATTCTCGACCGACATGATAAAACTGCATATATAATTATTATCACAAACTGACAAATTTCTTGGATTTTGGTGTTTATGATTGGTTGGCGATCTTTGAATCTGTCCCTACGAAATTTTTGTTAATTTTTGTGGCTGTTTCACTATGTAGTTTGCGAATGTTTTTTCTATAGCATTTTTTCCTTGGGTAATGTTGCCTTCCTATTACTGCAGGCCTTGCGGAGTTTCTATAGACCTCGTGCAAAATTATGTACTCCCTCAGTTTCTTTTTACTCTGAATATGAGCTTGTCTCAAGTCAAACTCTTCAATGTTTGACTAACTTTTATACGAAAAAATAAATACAAAATTGACATCATTAGATCCATTGTGGAATAAATTTGTCATATTATATTTATTTGGTATTGTAGATCTTGATATTTTTCCTATAAATATATTCAAGCTATACAAAATTTGGCTTCGGATAAATATAATAAATGGAGTAAAAACAACCGAGGGAGAACATATATGCCTAAGCAAAAGTATTTCCCTTTTTTACCGGTAGGCCTTTCCTTGTCCATATGTGCCACATAGATGCAAACCCAAATGGCTAATTTCTCGATGCCTATGTATGCGATCCTTTTTGTGTGTGACCGTTGCTCACTGATTAAAGTCATGAATACAACCTTTATATTAGAATCAAGAGATCGTGTATTTTTAAGATACGTCGATTTTGATTATATCTTATTAAGAATTAGTGACATATATTCCTCTTGATATTTAGATTTAGGCATCAGTTCTTGCGTTTTTATTTATAAACATTTAACGGTGCGTAGTTTGTAATCATTGCATGCTGACACCTCAGTCTATCTTTTTTTTTAAGGCCCGTACTTTTATTTGTATTTCAAATATCTCCATTTATTTGTATGTTCACAGCCATTTTTGTTTCTCATACTCATGATCCTAATCTATCGGGAAAAATATTTTTGCCTAATAGACAAGACATGTCTATTGAAGTATATAGTACTTCTAGTTGACTTTCATACGTGCAAGTATCGCTGGCCTGTATAATTTTTTAGGCGTGCTGCACTGTAGCTTTCTTGGACGTTTGGGCGTCTTGGTTCATGGCCCGATGCCAAGATGGGCGTGTTTTATTGGCTGCCATGCTACGGACGAGAGTCCGGGTGTAGTTCATGTTGCATGTTGGTATCTTTTTTTAAAAAAAATTGCACATGTATTGCATACGGATTTTGAATTTCCTAACCACATGCCCCATGCGGTTTTTTCATGTATAGTTTTTATTTGCATATACATATGTCATATGGATGTACCTCCTCTGACCTGACTTGTTTGTACCAAATATAGTCGCATGTAATTTTCGAATCTTTTAAATCTCAGCCATTAAAAATTCTGATAAACGGTGTCAAAATTGTAGATTATGTGAGTGCATGTGATGGCTCGTTTGTCCCTTATTTTAGTAATAGTATACACAGTAATTAATAGATAGATGTATCCAGCACAGATCGACCTTTGTATTTCATTCATATCGGTGCAATACAGATTACAACCCATTAATGCATGATAAGGAAAGGAAATGACCAAATAAAAATGTTGACGAAATATTTAATTTCGTCCAGATCCAGGGTAGATGCAGAGCATGTACCAAAGATTGACGCGACGACTTCATTTCAAATCAAAAAAAAAATAGATTAACGCGAAGACTTAAGTAGAAGATGCATATGTAAACTAGGCATACGAAACTAGTGTCCATATGCATGCACTGGACTCGGGCTCTGACTGGGTTTGGATCTCAGTACGGGAAGCCGGCGTTCGGTTGATGGAGCCCCTGCTGCACCGTCTTCGTCCCGGCAGGGATCTCCGCTGGCGGCAGCATCACATCAAGCCATTGGTCTATCTCCTTGTCTAGCCCTTCGTCGGACCCCGGCGGCTTAGGCATCGTCATCTGCATCTGCTCCAGATCCATCCCGGCGGCCAACCCCGGCGGCGGAGGCATGTCCTGCACATCCATCCCGGCGGCGACCACCTGAGACGGAGGCAGCGGCGCCATCACCATCTGCTGCATATCCATCGCGGCCTCGAACCCCTGCTCCTCTGACGGAGGCGCCAGAAACTGCAACTCCATCCCGTTGTTGGCGGTGCCGCTGCTGCTACCATACTCGAAGGTGCTGCCACCGAAGATCCGGGGCGGCGGCGGCGGGGGGGCCACCTCCGCCATGCGGCTCATGTGGGCGTGCATCGCCTCGAGGAGAACCTGGTTGGCGCGATCGGAGACGGCGTCCTTCATCTGCATCAGCGCGGCGAAGAAGGCCGCCATGTCCTCGTCTCCCATGTCGCGCGCCTTGGGGTCGAACCAAGCCGCTATCTGGTCCCCCGCGAATGCAGATTCTGTGAGCTTATGCACCCGGGCCTCACTATCCTAACGCTCCATTGTTGCTTTTAGATCTGTGCTACACAACTACCTTATTACATGGAATTTTCTCTTTTTTGTTCCTCTCATATAAAACATGTCTTGAACTTCAAACTTTGCAGTACAACATAACTTTGTAACTAGAATGTGAGATAAAACTTTCAGATTTTTTTGTCCGACATAAATATGAAAAATAAGATTTTTTAATCAAATAAATCTCATTTTGTATATTTATGTTGGACCAAAAAATCTGTAAGTTTTATCCCACATTCTACATAGAAAGCTTTGTTGTGCTGCAAAGTTGAAAGTACAAAAACATGTTCTATATGAGAGAAACAAAAAAGAGAAAATTATTTGCACGAATCCTGATGCAGAAATGAGTGGTTGGATAAGGAGTACCCGGGTGCATAGGCTCTAAAACATGTTTTCGGGTCCCCCGCAGAGCGCTCTTTTGCCATGGCCTTGTCCGTGCGCTTGGTCCGCTTCTTCAACTCGGTCAGCTCCGTGCGCAGCTCGTCGAACTCCTGCTGCAGCTTCTCGAGTTTCTCGTCTTCGCCGGCAGCGCCGTCCCCCGCCAGCAAGCGGTCGTCGGCAGCGCCCTCCTCCCTCGCGCCAGCCCCCGCAGCCTCCCCCGTCAGGAAGCGTTCCACGACGGAGTCGACGGAGGGGTGGCCGAAGGAGAAGGCCCTGCCGCGGGGAGAGAAGGCGAGGGCGGCCACCTGGGCGCCGGTTAGGACCGCCAGATCCGTGGCCTTGTTGAAGAACCCCTGGCGGCGCTTGAAGTAGCAGACGAACCGGGCATCCTCCTGCTCGATCCGGCGGATGACGATCTTCTTCCGGCCGCTGCCACCTCTCCGGTTTGGCGCCGCCATTGCTCGCTTGCTCGGTGGCTAGCCTCAGAGAAAGGGAGGAAGAGGAGTGGCTGTGGGTGTGGCTTTGGTGTGGCTACGTCTTGGGGTTGCGGGGTTTATATAGCAACGCGTCCGGAGAGGAATCCCTTCGCTGGGCTACGACGTACATTAAAACTCGTGATAGGCAATGAGATACGATTGGGTATGCGCTGAGCTGTATACATTAAACTCACGCGTCAAAGGATAACTACGTACACCGTATTATTTAGAAACTATTCCTTCGCACCCCAAAAGAAGGCGGTCCTTTATTTTTTCTTTTTTTGGTATGCGCTAAGCTGAATCGATCGGGACGTGACAACAAAATATTGTTGGACGCACAAAAGCAAGTGCTCCTTTTTTTTCTTTGAGGATTTTTTTTTAAAGAATCACCGGGGGAGGAGTTCCTCTACCTGAATATATTACTCAAAGTGGCCATAATGCCAGGAGTGTGATCCAGTTTATAAAAAAAACCGGATCAAAAACCTTAACAAATTGGCCCCATTTATAAGAAAAACCGGGCCGAAAACCATACCAACAACAAGTGTTGCAAGAAGAAGAGAAGTATAGGGACGCCGAACAAAAGGCATGACCTAACTAGCAGACTAGCAGGACTAAGTAGATGAGGGGCACGTCGAGGGATCACAATACACTAGTAGAAAAACACCTAATAGTACCGGTTCGTAAGGGCCTTTAGTCCCGGTTCATGAACCGGGACTAATGGGCCGTTACTAATACCTCCACCCATTAGTCCCGGTTCAAACCAGAACCGGGACCAATGTGCCTCCACGTGGCCCCATGCGCCGAGCCCAATCAGGTGGCCTTTGGTCCCGGTTGGTGGCTCCAACCGGGACCAAAAGGCATCCACGCGTCAGCATTCCATTGGCTGGGGTTTTTGTTTTTTTTAAAGGAGGGGAGGTTGGGGGTTTTGGGGGGGTAATTTAGGTGTTTCATATATTGTGTTAGCTAGCTAATTAATAGAGAGAAGTGTCCTCTCTTATGTCCGTGCTTGGTCGACGCTACGTACTATATATACATAAGTGATCGAGAGAACCATTCAGTACATAAGTTCGTCATGCATACCGAGAGAAGTGATTGATCGACCTCTCCTTCTCCGAGAGATTGGTCGAACAACAAGTTTTCGTATATCATGTATCTGACGCTACTGGCTACATACATGTACAATATGTATAAGATCTCTTAATTACAAACCCCTAGCATTTGAAATCAATTTCCACATGGTATTCTCCGGCTTTATTGATGACGTGGTCAAGAAAGAATCCCGCCATTTCCTCTTGAATTGCTTTCATGCGATCTGGTTCTAGGAGTTCATTCCGCATCTGCCACGTCTAATTTGAAGAAGGGGGTTAATTAATACATATATATGAATGAAACTCAACAGTAATGATGGTGTAATAAAATGAAATTGTGAATATTATTGCTTACGCACTTCATATTGCCTTTGACAGTAGCCCCGCTTGTTTTTCAAAGTCGCGGTGTGGATGAACTCGCACACGTAGTATCCACAGAAATCATTCCCTTCCTCCTGCCACAAGCACTTTACGAGAAATAGAGGTCAATCAAACTGATAATGAAGCATTATAAATGGCATTAATGAAAGTATAGCTATAGAATCAACGGGAGATGCGCGCAACTACCTAGCCAGTAGTACTTACTTTCGGCCATTTATATGTCAGCTCCTTCGGCAGTCCCGGAGCTTCTGCGGTGAACTGTTTCCAAACCCTGCAAGACAAAGAAAATTATTATTATTACTTGAGATATCAGGAAATGAACAAAAAGTTGCCGATATGGTGCGATAATGATCTATTGAACTTACTTGCTGAGCATTTCAGTGATGTCCGCATAGGATTTGGGATCTTTCCGTCTTGAGTCGAAGACGGTTACTAGTCCACGCTCAAGCTTAATCTCCAGAAGAATATAGTGGTACCTGTGCATGCATGCATAACTCATCAATTACATTACTATAAGCTCGCTTGAGTAATAAGGGAAACCGAATATGCACACGACAGTAACACTCACGGGCCGTTGTAAGGAAAGAGTATGGTATCTTTGTTTTGATTTTTGATCAACGATTGTAGCAAGTTGTCCTCGGCCTCTTTGACGTTCTTTTCAACCAGAAATACATCTATGATATTTGTGTTAATGAACCCAATATGATAAATTTCTTGTTTTTTGCACTCGACGATCTTCAATCTGCGTAATATATATATTGAGGATAATTAATTATAAATACATGCAATGAAAAAGCCGAGCTATATATAGAGACTCAATGACAGAAATAGTACTTACAGGCAGTAGCAAAAGACCATTAATTTATCAAGGGCCTTTTGATTGAAGAACTCGAAGAACTCCTCAAATGGAACAGTCAACAGATCATTTGCAACGAGATCGTGCTCCTCTTTAATATGCAAATACAAAGCATTCTTACCCTCAGACTCTCTGCAGGTTTCCATGTACCAATTATGGAATCTTTGCATCATTGTTGTCAGAGATTTTTCATCTTTGACGAGAGGCTTCCCGTACTCGTATCTGTGTCCGTCCACCTCCAAGAAATCAGGAAGTGTATCGTCAGGCAGGTAATTGTCAAGATTGCCATAACCGGCCACCGTCCCCGGAGCATTAGACACATTGAGCGGGGGGCACGATTGTTGTGCTTGTTCGCCGAGCTGGGCAATTTTTTCCCTTTTGATCGTTCTTTTGACCTTTTAGCACTGACAGTAGTTCCTGATCGCTGGGCTTGGAGATATGTTTGTTCAGTAATGCGTTCATAGTTGGTTCTCGGCGGAGACTTTGGTGGTTTCCTCAGGGCGTCGAGAGTGCGCTTTGCTTTCACCGGATCTACCTTCTCCTCCGGAGGTGGATGTCTCTTTGCTTTCACCCCTTCAAAGAACTCCTTCATGTGGGTCCGCACAATCGTATCGTTTTCCTCCTCGGACCTCTCGTACGGTAACTTCTCTAGAGGCTTGAGAGATGATGGACCGTATTTGTATTGCCTCCCGCCTCTGGTTGTGCTGCTAGACGCCGGCGCAGATGGAGCGGCTGCGGCGTCTGTCTTCTTTCGTGCTTGCTTACGAGGCGGAGGAGAAGGAGTACGACGCGCTGGAGCAGCCGGGGCGGCGGCGGGTCTCTTCCACCCTTGCTGGCGAGGCGGAGAAGGAGGATGCTGCTGGCTGCTCGGGAGCACCGGCGCAGGCGGAGTGCCGCCATGCGCTGGAGAAGGAGGCGGAGTGCCGCCACGCGTGCCCTGATCGTCATTTGCCGGAGGAGGAGGCGGTGGAGGAGGCAGAGTGCCCTGACTCGCCGGAGCAGGAGGAGGAGGCGGAGGCGTCCAGTTCAAAAGGTTGATGAGCTCCTTCTTCCATAGGCATGGAGTCTTCAGAGCAGAACCCAGCCTAGTCTCCCCTTCACCGGTAGGGTGGTCAAGCACGAGGTCCTCAAATCCCTTCGTTATTTCATCCACCATCACCTTAGCATATCCTTTTGGAATCGGCTGGCAGTGATAAGTTGTGCCGGGTCCACTAGGATAAACTTGGCCAACAGCCGCCTTGACCTTCAAAGTCATCCATCGCGCCATCATGTGGCAATTTTGAGACTCTGTGATACCATCCACGGGATAGCTGGCAGGAGCCGTCAAGACATGCTCCGGCTAAAGCAGCTCGATGGAAGCCACGCTGCTTCTCGGCTGAGATGGCGGGGTAGCTCCGGGGGAAGCTTCGGCAGGTCGTTTGCTGCGATCTGCTGCTTCTCGTTCCTCTTCTCGATCCTCTAGCCCCATTACCCTTTCGTGCAGCGCCTGCAGTTGGTCCTGCTCCAGTTTCTTCCTCCTCTCGTGGGTTTTGTAACCCCCTGCGTCCGGAAAACCAACCTTCCACGGAATGGAGCCTGGCGTGCCTCGTGTCCGTCCAGGGTGCTCAGGATTCCCAAGGGCCATTGTGAGCTGGTCCTTCTCCCTGTTTGGAAGGAACGCCCCTTGCTGCGCTGCATCGATATAGTGTCGAAGGTTCTTGACTGGTAATTCCAGTTGCTCGTCCGTCCACTCGCAAAACCCTGTTACAGGGTCCAAGGTTCCGAACGGTCTGGCCATCTCATTGTCTCTGGTTCGATCCCTTTTTCAAGCAGATCATTCTCAGCCTTGGACCACTTAGGCCGGGCTTGCAGGTAGCCACCTGACCCCATGCGATGGTGAAGCCTCTTCTTCGTAGAATTTTTCTTGTTTGTCTCCGACATCGTCTTACTCTTTTCCGATGTCTTGTGGGCCACAAATGCGGGCCAGTGATCTTTGATCTTCTCATATTTGCCGATGAATTCTGGTGTCTTTTTATCTTTGACAAACTGGTTCAGCTCTTTCCTCCACCTCCTCATTAGGGTTGCCATCTTCTAAAGAGCACAAGACTTGATTAATTCCTCTTTAACTGGCTTCTCCGGATCCTCCTCTGGCGGTAGGGTGAAATTTGCCTTCAGCTGAGTCCAAAGATCTTCTTTCTGCATATCATTGACATAAGACACCGGAGCGTCTTCCTCCTTAGGCTTATACCATTGCTGGATGCTGATCGGGATCTTGTCCCTAACAAGAACCCCGCACTGAGAAGAAAATGCCTTCCTTGTCCGGATGGGTTCAATCGGTTCGCCGTCGGGCGCGATTTCTATGATCTCAAACTTTTCATCCGAGCTCAACTTTTTCTTCGGGCCTCGTCTCCTTACCGAAGTTGTGCTCGATCCGGAGGGCTAGAAATTATAAGGAAGAAATACGAGAGTAATTAATATGTGTACATATACCAAAACAATGGAAGCATCAATTAACTAGTCAGCACGGGCTTAACTAATATATATATATACCTGGTCGGGCTCAGTTCGGTCACCCGAGCAGTCAGCACGGTCTCCTTCTTGTTCCTCCATTGTGTCACCAGAGCCATCATGAACATAGTCCTGTTCTTGTACCGGCATTAATGGGCCGAAGCCATCATGAACATAGCCCTCTTCTTCACCCCGTTCTTCCAGCTGACCAACAACGGTGTCGAGGAGAAATGACGCAACTTCATCCCTTCCATTTGAGATTATGTCCCTCAATATCGCTTCTGCTTCTTCGTCTCGGCAGTGCTCCATAGTTTCTGCAAATATTTACAACATGTCAATTATTATTCAAACATGGTACAGATGGATATATATATATATATATATATATATTAGTGGCAAACGTAGAACTAGCTAGCTAATCACAATAAGGAATCATGTTAGTGGCCTCGACGCTGCTTCTCTAGGGTTTGGGGTCGCCTCGACACAACGCTTCAAGGGTTTGGGGTGGCCTCGACGACAACGCTCTTTTAACTTGATAAATTTGGGTGGCCTCGAGAGAGTTAATTTGTCGGGTAGGGGCACGACGGGCGGGGGTAGGAGACCAACATTGTTTTCTCTCTAGGGTTTGGGTGTCCTCGAGAGTTATCGGGGAGGGGGTGTCGAGAAAGAAAAATAATTAAGGAAAAGGAAGAAAAGAGAAAGAAGGAAGAAGCAAGAAGAAGAAGAAAAAGAAGAAGAAAAAAAAGAGGAGAAGAAGAAAGGAATAGAGGAGAAGAAGAAAAAATAGAATTTTTTTTCTTCTATTTTTTCTTCTTTCTCCTCTATTCCTTTCTTCTTCTCCTCTTCTTTTTCTTCTTTTTTCCTCTTCTTATTTATTTCTCCTCTTCTTCCTCTCCTCTTTTTCTCCTTTCTTCCTCTTCTTATTTTCCTTTTTCCTCTCATTCTTTTAGTATTGCTTGTTTTAAAAAAATGTTCAAATAGAAAATTTCGAAAAAAACAAAGGTTTTGCCTAATGCATTGTTCATATGAATATACAAACATTTGCATATTCTACAATAATTAATATCACCAAAAAAATCTATGAACAGAAAAAAAACCTAACTTTTCTAAAAATCTATCTTTTGCATATATGAAAACATTAATACACATATGAACAAAAAATACATATATGAACAAAAACATGCTCTGAACAATTTTTGAACATCTACATACACATAGCCATATACATACACATATACATTATATATATATATGAACAAAAAAACTAAACTAATAAAAATGAAAAAAAACAGAGCAGCATATATATATATATAGCCACATACATACACATATATATATACATTGAACAAAAGAATTAAACTAATAAAAATGAAAAAAACATAGCCGGTGCGGCGCGGCGGCTCACAGCGGTGGCGGCGCG